>NC_071114.1:21387500-21510000 GCF_024256425.1 Clarias gariepinus | reverse complement strand
TCTCTCACTTAAAAAGATGAGAGAGGCCTGTAATTTTTATCATAGTTATACCTCAACTATTAGAAACAAAATAAGAAAAAAAAAATCCAGAAAATCACATTGTCAGATTTTTTTTAAATAATAATTTATTTGCAAATTATGGTGGAAAATAAGCATTTGGTCACCTACAAACAAGCTAGATTTCTGGCTTTCACAGAACTGTAACTGTAACTTCTTTAAGAGGCTCCTTTGTCCTTCACTCATTACCTGTATTAATGGCATCTGTTTGAACTCATTATCAGTATAAAAGACACCTTTCCACAACCTCAGTCACACTCTAAACTTCACTATGGCCAAGACCAAAGAGCTGTCAAAGGAGTGAAAACCTCCTTCCATCAGCAAGGGCACTGAATATTAAACTGGGCTGGGTCTTTCAGCATGACAATCATCCCAAACTCACCGCCCGGGCAATGAAGGAGTGGCTTCGTAGGAAGCATTTCAAGGTCCTGGAGTGGCCTAGTCAGTCTCCAGATCTCAACCCCATAGAAAATCTTTGGAGCGAGTTGAAAGTCTGTGTTGCCCAGCGACAGCCCCAAAACATCACTGCTCTGGAGGAGATCTGCATGGAGAAATGGGCCAAAATACCAACAACTGTGTGAAAACCTTGTAAAGACTTACAGAAAACGTTTGACCTCTGTCATTGCCAACAAAGGGTATATAACAAAGTATTGAGATGAAATTTTGTTATTGACCAAATACTTATTTTCCACCATAATTTGCAAAAAAAATATTTTAAAATTCTACAATGTGATTTTATGAAAAAAAAAATTCTCTTTTTGTCTCTCATAGTTGAGGTATACCTACACTATGATGAAAATTATAGGTCTCTCTCATCTTTCTAACTGGGAGTACTTGCATAATTCAATTAAATTTTATTTGTATAGCGCATTTAGCAATTGTCATTGTCGCAAAACATTCAAGGGAGCACTGTGGAATCCATTATAACATCCATTATAAGTGGAAAAATATGGTACAACTCAGATGCTAAAAATTGCTAACAAAGACAACAAGGCCAGCACTTAAACAATTAAAGTACTCATTGAGCAAAATAGGACAACATGTTAACAATATCATTAGCTCTTCACAGATCTGACCAGTGTAGAAGATTACACTTACACACTTAGAATACACTTGCCCATTTTTGAAATTCTGAGAGATTTTAGAAAAGAATTTTTTAGGCTGATGAGAATAAAATTGAGCCATATGGTCTAGGCCAAAGCCACCTATTTGCTGCAAACTAAATACAGCCCCACATTAAGGTAACACCATTCCTGAGAAGAACATTAGTGATAGCATCAAGCTCTAGGGCTACTTTTCAGCAGGAGGCAGTAGAAAACAAACAAGCAAATTATTGAGGAGAACCTGCTCCAGACTTCTAGGACAAAAATATATGTTCAATTAGGACAATGAGCCAAAGTACAGAGCAATCAATACAAGTTAAAAGGGATAGCTTGGGGGGAAAAAGGTTTGTGTCAAAGCCCAGATTTAAATACTGTATAATTGAAAATTTGTCCCATGAACCTAAAAATTGCTGTCCGCCAACATTCGCCACCCCATTTAACAGAGTTGAAGAAATTTTTCAATAAGGAATTAAAGAAAATGTCAAAATCAAAATGTGAAAAATTCATAGTGACACATCTGAGACAATTCATGTCTGTAATTGCTTGAAAAGGACAGTTTACACTGAGATGGAGAACACTCATCAATTAAACATTTTTTCTATTTTTGTTGTTTTAAAATAATTCTAAGAACATAAAAACGTATTTCATTTTAGACTCATGGATAAAAAAGCACGGCATTATAAATTCCTTAATTTTTTTCTGTCAAATAAATAAGTTTGATTATATATAAAAAGCTGCGTCCATCAGCACCAAAAATTTTAAATTCAGTCAATATTGGCCCTGCGTCCTCCTTGCAGGTCCAGCAGGACTAGATGCAGCCAAATGTCATTCAGTATGATGACTTATTATGTGTAACCCTGGAAGATCAGCAGCAATAGTGACAGCATTTTCTGTCCCTATTTCTTAAATAATGCCACAAAATTATTCTGTCTTGTCTCAGCGTTGTCACTCATGGCCTTCCAGACCTAGGGCAATCAGCAGTGGAACCAGTGTTTTGGAACCAACGCCAATCCGTCTGGTGACATCTGCTTGGATTGCACAATGTTGAAGCATTTTGAAAGCCCTCTCTCTGCTAGAATTGTCTGAACAGGGCATGAGAGCGTGAAGACGAAATGCACAATCAAAATATTATCTGATACCAAGACATGTCAGCATAAGGACATAAGGACACGGCAAATTGCATGTCGCAACTTAAGAAGATGTGAGAAGATTATCCAAGATAAAGTTACACTCTATTGAACGTTACTGTAATTTCACCCTGTGTTCCTTATCCAAAAAGACAAACAAAATAATGAATTAGATTTGTAGAGTTTTTAACAATACTTTTTTAGTGGAACTTTTTTTTTGTCCATTTTCTTGTCCATTATTATTTAAACACACAAAAAATAAGCATTATAATAAAATATATTCTTATGTGTAGAATATATAAATATATTCTTATATGTTTCAATTGTTGTTGCAATACAGTTAAAAAACTAATTATCACAGGGGTGAATAACGGGGGTGTTGGTGGTTGACTGGCTATACAAAAATTTTCTAGGTGAGTGTATAAATGTGTGTGCATTGTCTCTTATGATGGACTGGGTTTCCGTTCTTGTCAGAGGCTCCAAATCCATTACATGAATGCTAAATAATATCAATCAATCAAATACTGCTTTCTTCGTCTAACCAAATTTAAATTCAAATTTTTTTTTGTCACATACACAAACATACACAGTACGAAATGTAGTGAAATGCATCAAAGACAAAGACAAAATCCAAAGACAATTTTAGATCAAAGACAAAATCCCTTGCCAAAGCATGAAGAAAAAAGGAAGTAAAAAACCCTACTAGATTATATCTGCAATCAAGTTGCCATTTTATAAGAGCAATGTGCTGTGAGTGCTTTAAAATGATGTCACAATGATGTCTCTATGGTGTTCTATGCCTTTTTTTCATACTACAGTATATAAGATCATTTTTATGACATCTGATAAACATATACTTTAATGCACCTTGTTAAATACACTATACAATTTTGTAACTCTCTGTGAGCACAGGGGGTACTCAAAATATTTAATAAATAATGATAGAATATAAAGTATGATGTATTCCTCTCTCCCGCTCTGCTGCTGACTCTAAGACAGATGTGCTGAAAGAGTTATCAGCTGTACCTGTCAATTTGCAATGTAAGAAGAGTAAAAATAGTATCTAGGTATTTAGAAACATTGCATTTTAATTACTACTCATGATGACTAAGTGGATTAATTTATTTATTTGTTTCTTTTCTGTTACATCTTTATCCTGATTAGGCCTAGCATGTGCCTATCCCATTCATACTTGGGGCAATTTAGCACAGCCAATCCATCTACCAGAATGTCGGATGGGCGGGATGAAACTGGAAAACACTCACATAGACACAGGAAGGACATGAGAAACTCACATACACTAACCTAGATTAAACCAGGGACCTTGAAGCTGTGAGCCATAAAGACAATGACGAGGAAATATTTCCAGCACAAAAGAAAAGGACTAATTTAAGAGTGCCCACGACTGGATCTAACTGGATCTAACTGGATCCAGGGTTATAGTCTGGAGTTATACTGCTAAAGATAAAATTGCTTGAGAAAAGAAAAAGGCCTGAACATAGGAATAGGTGCTATTTTAACAGTTTAGGTCCCTGGTCCACACTAACAAACAAGCCCTGTCCACAGACCCACCAACCATTGTACACACCTTCAACTGTACATTGGATTATAAAATGCACAAACTACTAATTTTATAAAAAAAAATTATATATGGAATATGATGCATCCTGGTATTGGAAAATAATCAATGATGATCCATCAATGTGTATGACGTCATATCTTTTCAGTTACGTCCATCATTAATTTCTTTTCAGTTACGTATGGTATGATTGGGCCTGTGGCGTGCTACCCTTACCCCCTAAATTGGATTATAATCAACATCTATTTGCCCACAATTAATTCACTTCAATTCAATTCAATTGTATGTGTATGAGACAAGTTAGTTCCTGCCATTAATTATGTTATGATAGCTGAAATTGGCTAAATTACCAAATTGTAAAAAAAAAAAAAAAAAAACACAAGGTTTTTAAATACAGTGTGTCATATTCCTTGAAAACAAGAAAGCTCAAAAATCCCCAAAGATTTTCCTCTTACAAAGTGCCAACACTGAAGACTCCTTCAATAAGCATTGTTTTAAAATTTTCCTTACACAAGGCATTACCATATCAACCATCATATTATATTCTTTGTTAAATAAAAACATTTTGTAATAAAATATTCTTGGAATTAACCATAAATTATGTACATTATTTGATATAATGAATAATCATGAATAATTTGCAGGTATATAAACTATAACAGATTTTTTTTTTAAGAGTGCATTAATGTAAACGTGATTTAACTTATAGTCAAAGCTACTGTCATAGCTGCTTATAAGTAAAAATCATCGTGGCTCTCAAAAGCTGCGCATAGACTGTAGTTTAGCATTGAGCACAATCATTCTTTAGCACTTTATTGGAAAGCTGAGTCTGTTAGGCCTAAACACCTACCTCTGAAAATGGATCCTAGATTTTCTGATTTGGAGCTCAAGAAAAGCATCCCCCAGTGCTACCACACTAAGCACTGGGGCCACAAGGCTGTGTGCTTGGACCACTGCTGTTTAGTCTGCTGACTCATGACTTTACAGCCACGCACAGCTCAAACCACATCATCAAGTTCACAGATTACATAACCATGGTGAATCTCATCAGCAAGGACCATGAGTCAGCGTACGGAGGAGAGATGGTGAGGAGGTGCAGCGCCTAACGGACTAGTGCAGAACCAGCAACCTGTCTCTGAACATGGACAAATCTAAAGAGATACAGTAGCTGACATTAGGAGAGCTTCCTGCTAAACATCAACAGTTCCCCCATGGAGTTAGTCAAGATCATCTTCCTTGGTGTTCACCTGGACATTAGTTTTCTTTAACACCTTCTTCATTGCCAAGTCCAAAAGTTTTTTTTACTGTACTTTTTGAGAAGCTTGAGAGAATCCCACGTCCCTCCTTCAATCCACATGAATCACAGATGAAAAGTTTTGTCTTAAAACAACACCAGCACATTAAAATGCCACTTTAGTGCTGTAATACGTATTAGTGGTAAAAATATTAATTAATCCCTGTAAAAATAATCAGTTTAGCTTTTCTAATTAATATCTATTGGTGCAGGTGTTTGTTTCCACTGAGCAAGTAACTTATTAGTAGCTTATTTTAAGGTTGACTATTAAATATAACTGTTCATAACATCACTTTTACTCAACATTTTGGTTTTTATTTTATGGTGCAGGTTAAACTTTAGGCAGATATGTACTGGAAATACTGCAAAAGTTTCATTAAATTCTGTCTAGCAGTCGATTCAAGTTTGACGCATACATAATCTGGCACATAACCGCTCAATATTTTAATTTCATTTATGGCACATGGTTCAGTTTTCATAGTGTATGTCATTTTTTCTTTTTTTTTGAGTAAGCCATGCTGTGTCATGCTCTCAAGTGTGTGTAGTGAGCATTTTTGCCGGCTTGTAGGTGCATTACGATTGTTTGTGACTTCCGCATGTGGTGTGTACAGTATATACACAATAAACTATCGCATTGATTGGCTCTGTTGAGTGAAGTGAATAGCCACGCCCACCTCGAGGCAAAATCACTGAATGAGTAAAAAAATAAAAATAATCTTAGATGCATTATGTACTCTGGCTAGACAGACAAACAGACAGAATTTTTTCTGAGACTGGTTTCTGGTCCTCCAATGTATGAAACATATCATTGAAAGAGCTCTGATCAATGTACAGACAAAACCTTTTATTTATCCTTTTATTCATATAGATTCACAGTGCATTTAGTTAGCAATAGCCAGATGAGTTTAGCTTTATCAGCATTTCTCAGGACTCATCTGTGTCCTTTATCAGTGACTCTTCTGTCTGCTCGCAACCTGCAAGGCATTAGCTGATTCAGTCTCGAGCCTTACAATAGACCTTGCTATCTTGTAAATCACTGATTTCACAGTACTGTACACAGTATGTGTGTGCTGTAGTCCTAAAGGGGCTGGAGCTAATTGATTTTTTTCAGACCTAGCATTTAAGTGTTCCTTAGAGCTAATGAAAAAAAAGGCTCATCTCTTAAGCTGATGAAGCAATTTAAAAAGAAAATAAAGTAAATAAACAAGGTGTTCGCTAAGGTGGCAGTTCTTGTGTTATGGTAGTGTCATTACAAAAGCTGATTGCAAGAATGCTGGGCATTACACTGGTACGTCTAAGATACTATTTCACTAGTCATTTTGAAGAAATTCAAAAGCAAATGTTTTATTAATTATCCAGGCAACTAAATTACAGTCATCCGTGGCATGCTCTGGCAACTTCTGGCATTCACACATATATCAGACACAGCGAATGCCATGTCTATGTATAGAACATACACTGACCAGCCATAACATTATAATGCAAATGATGCCCAT
This sequence comes from Clarias gariepinus, assembly GCF_024256425.1. Taxonomy (NCBI): domain Eukaryota; kingdom Metazoa; phylum Chordata; class Actinopteri; order Siluriformes; family Clariidae; genus Clarias; species Clarias gariepinus. Next base: position 21,503,344 of record NC_071114.1, on the reverse strand, counting down.
TATTGTGTACATTATTTTTTGTTCCAATAGGACAGCTCTGTCCATGTCCCCACAAAACCTCTGAGGGTGTGCTGTGGTGTCTGGCATCAAGACATCGGGTGCTGTGGGTTGCGGGATGTAGCCTCCGGGGATGTAGGTTATTGCATTTTCTAATAAATGGCAAAAATTGCCTTTATCTTACCTGTAAAATTTGGTTAGGGTATTTGCTATATGCATTTGATTACCCTACGTGATTATCTACAGCCAAATCACTACCTTGCTGCTATAACCGCAGTCTTGCTCATGATTGCTTAAATATACAACAGTTAAATCCAAGCCACCAACTGGATTAGATAAACTTGTTGAGATTTACTATAACAGCACTGGTACATTTTACCTTTTGTGTATCTTCAGTATCTCTTCAATTCTGGTTATAATTTGTTACACTAGAATTTTTTACTACACTTACTGTGGGCTCTCAGTTAGTATAAGTGTTGCAAAGCAACACTTAACAATCTATCCACTTGTGGCTTCGTTGTGTATAATTACGAGTGCTTTTATTTGCTTGAAAACAGATGTTCAGTACAACAGGACCCTTGCTTATGTGATATTGCTTAATTAATACAGAAAAGCCATATTTGATATTTCTGATATGAATCTGTTTTAGAACAGTTGGGTTGCATAATTTGATATGATTTATCACCCTATTCAATTTTCAAATGATATTTATATAGCATTTTTAATGTTGCAAATAACCACTAACCCTAACTTTTCCTTGTCTGGGTTCTCCTGTACCCTGACAGTAATTCATTTCATAACTAGAGGCAGTCTTATTGACAACTTAAGGAAGCAATCTGTTTGGCGAGTGTAAAATATCACAATTATTAAAAGTAAGGGGGAAAAACTCTGCCCAGTCATCCCTTGATGTGCATACTGTGTATTTTCCTTCTCATTTTTCGCCAATTGACCCACTTATCTCTCCGAACATCACTTGGGACGAATAATTACACCCTTTACTCTCATGCAGTTTCTCTCTCTCTGAGCCTGATACAGATATTAACCTATCACTCATACCATTAGAATTATACCTGTCACCCTAAAACCTCCAATTACCTAACCACACTCAAGCTGTTCAGTGTTATCTGAATGTTGCGTTCAGATAACTATCGCAATGCAGCATGAAAATCAGTTGTTTAAAAGTAATTACACCCTTAATTTTCTTTTTCTTTCATTTAATATCAGTTTAAATGAAAGTATCCTGATAAAAGGTAGTAAAAAGGTAGAGGCTCATCTCTACTTCCATTGCTTAAAAGAATGAGTAGGACGGAAAATTGCTTCATTAAAGCAGCCTTCATGCATTACAAATGAGAACACTTAAAATGCATATAGGTTTGTTGGACTGATTATTTGGGCCCTCCAGCAAAAGCACACCGAAAACGCTCTGCATGTCAATTTCTTCATTACCACCAACACATAATCAATTTCCAGCACATTTCCGCTGACGGCGAAACAAGTCGCTTGAAGAAAAACTTATGACCAGATGAGTGTTTTTTAGGAAATTAGTCTCAAATGCATTACTTTGTTGATTGTCAGATGAGATTCATTGCTCTTTTTATTGCTCCACCACAAGCACACTCAAAGAGGTCTATAAAATTGTGGTTCATGATATGTGGAAACGTTACACCTTTCCTCAATTAGTATAGATCCACCTAACTGGATTACCTTCCCCACATCATTTATACAACATTTAAAATTTGGCAAAGGCAGTGCTTTGGTCAATAGTCATCAGGCTTCTGTCCATTATATCCAATGGGTTAGAACACACGGTCAGTGAAATTACAAATAGGAAACAGAAGTAAAACATGAAAAAAAAAATAGTCTAATATAGCTACTCATGCAATAGCACCAGATAAGCCATAATATTAACATCACTTAACATTAACAGATTAAAATCGATTATCGATTATAAACTAAATATTTCTAAGACCCAAATATTGTGCTTTAATTATAGCCCTAGTCAGACTATTAGATTAAATGTACTGTAAATCTAAATTGGGATCTAAATTATATAAAATATCTAGGAATAAATATTCCAAAAGAACTAACAAATTTGTATGCTCTAAATTTTAACCCACTAAACTACAAGATAATAGAAGATATAAAAAGATGGAACTTACTGTACTCCTTATTCTAAGTGTTAAATCCTGAATTAAGTCTATAAAATTTTTCCTATTTTGCACAGAGTATCATACTTAAAAATAGGCAATTTAGTGAATGGGATAGGTTATTATCACAATATATTTTTTTAGGGGGAAAAAACAGGGATATGATTCCAAACACTCCAATTAGGTAAGGAAAGTGGAGGTCTTGCTCTGCCCTTCTTTTTAATACTACTACATAGCACCAAACTGAGAACCTTGATTTGTTGGTGTAATCTGGACTGTCAAGCAAGATGGAAAGAAATTTAACAAAATCAAGGATTTAAAAGGTAATAAATGGACTAATCTCTTTTTTAAAAGATGGTTTTAAAATACTTGTTAGGAAAAATACCTTAACTGAAGAGATTAAGATATTGAGATGGTGCCCCTTTACGATTCCAACTTTGCTCCAAATAAATTCAATATACAGTATGTTACCGGTGAGGGGCAGACCTAGGCCTTACTTCATATAGTACCTTTCTTAATCCGAGGACAATAAGTGATTTTCAGACACTGAAAAAACATATGATTTCAACAATATATATATATTTTTAGATTTCAGGTTTGACATTATATAAAGCATTCTATAACAGGGGAACCAAAAGAATTTAATCATGATCTATTAAAAATTTGTAGTAGTGCCTACACAGTGGACTCAAGGCTTATGTTAATTTTAAAACTTTACAGAAGACTTCAAAAGGTAAAAACAATATATATGTATATACGACAAAAATGGTTAAGAGGAGTGGGCAGTAATATATCAGTAGCTGCTAGAAAGCCTATAACAAGGAAATGGTGTATAATCCATCTATTGAAGATTGGTATGATATTATTTATGACATTTGGTTAGGAAAAAAATATTTTCTCCATGAGGCTACAGGAAGATACATTTGAAGAAATTTAGGAAAAATGGAAGTCTCTCCAAAATGCCCAAGCATTTTTTTTTTGTTTTCCTTCCTCTTATACAATTTTATTTTATAACAATACATGCACCCTTGTATGTTCTTTTGTATAATATAGTAGCTTGTCATAAAAAAAAAATTTATATGTGGTGTCAGGATCTTACACACCTGAAGCTTACTCATGCCCATGAGAACCATAGGACAAGCCCTTTTGGTCCAAGCCGCTAGAACAGAAAACTCGCTGACACTAAGTGCACCACAGCCCACCACACACAGGGCACAGCAGCCAAAGACCCTGAGGCTGCCTATCGGGCCTCCAAACTCCCCAGATCCCAATCTGATTGAGCACCCAAGGGGATGAGCCAGACAAACAAATCAGATCCATAGAGGCCATACTTGACAACCCACAGCACCCAAAGGATTCATGGCCAATTTCCTGGTGCCAGACACAACAGCACACCCCTAGAGGTCTAGTGGAGTCATGCCTCGAGGATCTAGATCTGCCCAAGTGGCACAAGGAGAACCTACACAATATTGGGCAAAATGTTTTGGGTTGTAATGGTATGGCTCATTGGTGTAAAGATGTGTGTGTATGTGTTCTTTACAGTTACCTTTTTTTCTATTTTCAAAAATATAAACAAACTAACCACCATTATTCAAAACACCATTAAACTAATGGATTACTAAGGATGAATGTCTAATCTGTCAGCTCAGGTGCAGTAAAAAGTTGGGGATGGTGGTAGAACTGGTAGAGGCTTAAGAAAGGACAATTCCAAGATCTCCTTAGTAAAAGGGGTTAAAAAATGCTACTGCATAACATCTGGTTTGCACATCAAGGTTTGCGTTCGTCAAGGTTGGAAGCTAATTCTATTTTCAGCTAATTCTATAGTAAAAACCTTCTGCTTGCTTACATTTTAGTTCCATCTCTAGTCCCTTGCATGTCTCTAATCTCTAACCTTTCTGGGCAGCTTTCTAACATACGCACAAACCGTTACAAAGCACATAACGTATAAAACCCCTATTATTTATTATTATGATTATTATTATTATTATGATTATTATTATTATTATGATTATTATTATTATTATTATTTAATGAATGTATTAAAATAAAAAAATATATATTAAAATTAGAATTAAAAGAAAATGCATACATTTTTACAGGATTATGCACGATGTTTCACAAATTTTCTATTAGTGTCCTCTGTTGTTTTGGACCGAATTTTACATGAAATTTTTTGCTTCCATTTTGGAGGTCTTTTGAGGATGATAAAGCCTGGTGTCCTCATTAGTGTAGCTTGATGACTCAGCATTTCAGAAGCTAAATGTCACATGACTCAGTGGCTTCATGTGTCTCATCATTTTGGATTCCTTGGAAATCTTTCACAATTACTGTTATTAAGATTCAAGATTAAATGTTTTTTCCTTTTTTTTTTTTTTACAGCAGCAATACTGAAACTTTACTCTGAGTGACATAAGCCTATATCTAATCCCCAAATCCATCTCTGCATGCCACCAACGGATTCCTAACTGCTGAGCAGGCACAAATATAATATTGATCTGTTAAAATTCAGCATTTTACAACAGTTTACCTGCCTCTAGAAACTGATGCAGAAATAATTGGGTAAACACAAATGAATGAGCAGAACATTACATAATGACAAGGCACAAATGTCAGGAGATAACTTAGAGCTCAGAGATAAAGGTGCCTTGTATGGAGATTTGGGCATATCCTGGGACATGTAAATTTCATTCCAGATGCAATGATGCTACATTCGGTCTATAAAGGTGAACATCACAAGTCAGTTGATCCAATTTTGCACCATTATATCAAATACACTTCTTATTCTATGAAGTATATTAGTGCATAGTAGTACAGGATGTTTTTTTTTCATTGCTGGATTACATTAGATGTGTCAATCAAGATATGAAGTTTGCAGGACAGAAGAAAGCCCTTGTTCAGTAATATACAGTATAAGTGTATAGGGTGCATGGTAGCTTAGTGGTTAGCAATGTCGCCTTGCACCTCCAGTGTCCGGGTTCGACTCCTGCCTCGGGTCTGTGTGCATAGAGTTTGCAAGTTCTCCCCATGCTTGATGGGTTTCTTCCGGATCCAACAGTCCACAGGAATACTGTCACGCAGGAAATGGCAGAACGATATGAATCCAAGCGCGGATAATGACTGTATTGAGATGTGGGGGGGCGTGGTCGGAGGCGTGAGCGAGGGTCGAATGCCGTGAGTCCGTCAGCGAAGCGTCAAAAACAAAACACAAAGCGAGAGCCGTAGTCAAAAGGAAAGCACGAGGTCAAAACCGGGAAGACAAGCAGCGAGGCAAAGCGAAACCAAAAGGACGAGAGACAGGAGCCGTAAATCAAAGGGGGAAGCGTGAGTCGAAACCGGGAGCATGAGTTACTTAACTTAATGGGCATGAGGCGAGACGGCGCAGCTGGGACACGTGGAATGTAGGATAAATTCGCCGCATAGTTGAGGGGAGCAAGAGTTTAACAGCGCAGGGGTTGACTATCTTGGTGATGGTGAAGGGGCCGAGGTAACGAGGGGAGAGCTTGCGGCAGGTGGTCTTTAGGGGGATATCTCTGGCAGCGAGCATGACTCTCTGTCCCACCCTGTACTTGGGAGCCTGAGAGCGTCTGCGGTCGGCCTGTGTCTTGTATCTTTTGCCGACCCGTAACAGCGTTCTCCTCGCTTGCAGCCAGGTCTTTTTGCAGCGCCTGACAAAAGCTTGGGCAGATGGGACGCTGACCTCCTCCTCCTGAGACGGGAATAGTGGCGGTTGATAGCCCAGGCAGCACTGGAAGGGAGACAGACCGGTGGATGATGAGGGTTGGGAGTTATGGGCGTACTCAACCCAAGGTAGGAAACGGCTCCAGGAGGTAACATCTCAAGCAGCCATACACCTCAGGGCAATTTCGAGGGACTGGTTCTTTCTTTCGGCGGAGGAGGGTAGCCCAGTGACGAAGTCCAGGGCAATGTTGGACCAGGGGCGATGAGGGATGGGCAGAGGTCTGAGGAAGCCAGCTGGGGCCGTGTTGACATGCTTGGATCTTATGCAGATATTGCACGCCGAAACAAAGCTAGAGACGTCCTCCTTGAGGGTGGGCCACCAAAACCGCTGCTGGGCTAGTGCCAGGGTTCTGGCGGAGCCTGGGTGGCACGAGAGTTTAGAGCTGTGGGCCCACTCCAGGACTTGAGAGCGCAGAGCAAGGGGAACGAAGAGACAGTTAGGGGGCACGTTGCTTGGGCTTGGTTCATGAGATAGGGCTTGCTTGACACTAGTTTCGATGTCGAGCTCGGCCACGGCGAGTAGGCAGGGGGGTGGCAAAATAGTTTCACCTGTGGCAGGGTCTTGGGTGGTCATAATAGTCTCGAAAGGGCATCCGGCTTGGTGTTCTTAGACCCTGGTCGGTAGGAGAGGGAAAAGTTGAACCTTGCGAAGAAGAGGGACCAACGGGCCTGGCAAGAATTGAGCCTCTTGGCGCTCCGTAGGTACTCGAGGTTCCTGTGGTCGGTCCAAACTAGGAATGGGACCTCCGTTCCCTCTAGCCAGTGTCTCTATTCCTCCAGGGCTAACTTGATGGCTAAGAGTTCACGGTCTCCGATGCCGTAATTACTTTCAGCAGGAGTTAGGCGGTGGGAGAAGAAGGAGCATGGGTGCAGTTTATTATCCAGGTTGGATCTTTGTGAGAGGATTCCTCCTACTCCAGTGCTGGAGGCGTCGACCTCCACGATGAACTGACGTGACGGGTCTGGGATGGTGAGGATCGGGGCGGAGGTGAACCGCTTCTTAAGTTCGCTGAAGGCTTTCTCAGATTCCGGGTTCCAGCAGAAATGGGTCTTAGTAGACGTGAGGGCTGTTAGAGGGGCGGCGATGGAGCTGTAGCCTCGGATAAACCGTCGATAAAAGTTAGCGAAGCCTAAGAACCTCTGAAGTTCTTGCCGTGAGGTAGGGGTGGGCCACCTAGTGACAGCTTGGACCTTAGCAGGTTCCATCTCGATGCCTTTGGGGCCGATGGTGAACCCGAGTAACGTGGTAGACGTGGTGTGAAACTCGCACTTCTCAGCCTTGATGAACAAGTTGTTCTCGAGCAGCCTCTGCAGCACCTGCCTGACGTGATGTTGGTGTTCTTCTGGGTTCTGAGAGAAGATCAGGATATCATCCAGATAGATGAATACAAAAGAATTGAGGAAATCTCTGAGAACGTCATTGATTAAGGCCTGAAAGACTCCAGGGGCATTAGTAAGTCCAAAGGGGACCACCAGATATTCATAATGTCCCGTTGGCGTATTGAAGGCTGTTTTCCATTCATCCCCTTCCCGAATGCGGACAAGGTGATAGGCGTTGCGCAGATCGAGCTTGGTGAAGATGCTGGCCCCCTGGAGGAGTTCGAAGGCAGTAGACATTAAAGGAAGGGGGTACCGGTTCTTTATTGCGATGTCGTTGAGACCCCTATACTCAATGCACGGGCGAAGGGAACCATCTTTCTTGCCTACGAAGAAGAATCCGGCTCCTGCCGGAGAAGAAGAAGGGCGGATGATTCCTGCAGCGAGGGATTCCGTGATGTACTGATCCATGGCTTGGCGTTCCTTGGGTGACAGAGAGTAAAGACGGCCCTTGGGGGGGGTGGTGCCTGGGAGAAGGTCAATGGCGCAGTCGTATGGTCGGTGAGGGGGAAGAGAGACAGCACGAGATTTGCTAAACACGATCCTGAGGTCATGGTATTCTGGGGGGACATGGGTGAGGTCCGGTGACTCCTCTGTGGGAACGGGGTCGAGGCATGGCGTGGTGGCGGCGCGTAAACATGACGTGGAACAAGATGGGTTCCAGGCTACGATCGAGTTCCTGACCCAATCAATGTGCGGGTTGTGTTGGGTTAACCAGGGGAGGCCTAGGATGACCGTGGCATGTGACCCCTCCATGATGAACAGCGACGTCTGTTGCGAATGGTTGCCGGAGACCCTTAGACCAATGAGAGGGGTTCTGTGGGTGATAGATGGGAGCGAACGCCTGTTGGGGGCCTGGACCTTGAGGTGGTTCTCCAAGGGCAGCGCGGGAATACCCAGGGTTTTGGCCGAAGCCGCATTCAGCAGGTTACGATCTGAACCTGAGTCAACCAGAGCCTGCACAAGGTGGGTCTGTCGCTCATGGATGAGAAGGATGGGAAGCAGGTGACGTTGCTCTGGGAGTCTCCTTGGAGTCCCGCCCTCTAGTGCTCCCAGCTGAACTAGAGGGCGACCCCTTTTGCTGGACAGTTCCTGAGTAGGTGTCCTGGTTTCCCACAGTAAAAGCAGGCCCCTTCTACTCGGCGGCGGAGACGCTCTTCTTGGGTGATGCGGGTTCTGCCTAGTTGCATGGGTTCCTCCTGGGGTTCAACTAGTAAAGGTGGAGGTCGCGGCAGAGTCCTGGGTGGAGAAGACGGAGGCGTGCATCTACTCGGCCGGCCAGATCCATAAGCTTTTGGAGAGACGAGGGGAGCTCTCGTGATATTAGCTCATCTTGGAGCTTCTCTGTCAGCCCCTCCATAAATACGTCACATAGCGCTCGGTTGTTCCAGCCGCTGGAGAGGGCCAGGGTCTGGAACTCAATGGCATAATCATAGGCCGAGCGCGAGCCTTGGCGGAGTTTCAGCAGTCTTCGGCCTGCCTCTCTGCCGTGGCATGAGCGGTCGAACACCCTCTTCATTTCTCTGGCGAAGTCCTCGTAATTGGAGCAGCAGGGGTCATGGGCATCCCAAAGCGCGGTGCTCCATTCCCCGGCACGTCCTGACAGGAGCGTGATGACGTAGGCCACCTTGGATCGTTCGGTTGAGAAGGCGGAGGCTTGGAGTTTGAAGATCAGGGAACACTGAGATAGAAAGGAGCGGCAGGTGCCTGGATCTCCCTCGTAGGTGGGCGGGGCGGGGAGGCGTGGCTCCTGCTGCACGTGGGGGTTGGCTCCTTGCGGTAGGGAGAGTTGGAGCCTCTGGAGCTGGGACGTGACGTCAGCGAGAGTCTGCTTTGTGCTGAGCAGTTACTGTTGATGAGTTCCAAGCAAAGCACCTTGACTCTCCAATGCCGCTCTCATACGGTCAGAAGCCGCTGGATCCATAGCTGGCTGGATTATTCTGTCACGCAGGAAATGGCAGAACGATATGAATCCAAGCGCGGATAATGACTGTATCGAGATGTGGGGGGGCGTGGTCGGAGGCATGAGCGAGGGTCGAATGCCGTGAGTCCGTCAGCGAAGCGTCAAAAACAAAACACAAAGCGAGAGCCGTAGTCAAAAGGAAAGCGCGAGGTCAAAACCTGGAAGACAAGCAGCGAGGCAAAGCGAAACCAAAGGACGAGAGACAGGAGCCGTAAATTAAAGGGGGAAGCGTGAGTCGAAACCGGGAGATCAAAAGGCAGGCGAACAATGAAAATCGGCAGGCAAAAAATCAAAAACGAGAGAAAACAAAACGAGGTCATAACGTGAAAGACAATGAAAGAAAAGGCGAGAGAATCGAGGTATAACTACACACAATAATCCAGCGATCTGAGCAGCGCGCAGCGCGTGCTTAAATCACTGGGATAATCAGCGGAGGAGATGAGAAACAGGTGTGTGGACGGGGCGGAAACGGGGGCGTGGGAAAGAATGCATGACAGGCTGGGGGAAAACATGGGCACGTGGGTAAGGTGACAGCGTGGAGAAAAAAAAGAATACGAGGCAGACAGGGCATAAATCATGACAAATACAGGTTAGACTAATACTATAGGCGTTCCCAAATTGTCGAGACCACAAAAAAACGACCCTTTAAGTAACTACCTTAAAAACAAAGCATATTTCTCCAGGGTGGGAAGTAGCCGTTACCTGATGTGCTACTGTATATGTCATGTGGATAGACCAAAATACCAAATAATAATAATAAGTGTATAGTAAGTATAGTGTATAATAAGTGTAAAGTAAGTTTATTGATCAGTGCTGTTTTACACAATAACAACCTTTATTTACGGTGCATCTGGAAAGTATTCACAGCACATCACGTTTTCCACATTTTTTTATGTTACAGCCTTATTCCAAAATGGATTAAATTAATTTTTTTCCTCAGAATTCTACACACAACACCCCATAATGACAACGTAAAAAATTTTTTACATGAGGTCTTTGCTGAATTTATAATAAAAAAAAAAAAAAACTGAGAAATTACATGTACAATACATAAGTATTCACAGCCTTTGCTCAATATTTTGTCGGTGCACCTTTGTCAGCAATTACAGCCTCAAGTCTTGGCACACCTCAAGATACCACAAGCTTGGCACACCTATACTTTGCCAGTTTGCCCATTCCTCTTTGCAGCACCTCTCAAGCTCCATCAGGTTGGATGGAAAGCATCGGTGCACAGCCATTTTAAGATCTCTCCAGAAATACTCAATCGGATTAAAATCTGGGCTCTGGCTGGGCCACTCAAGGACATTCACAGAGTTGTCCTGAAGCCACTCTTTTGATATCTTGGCTGTGTGCTTAGGGTCGTTTGTCCTGCTGAAAGATGAACCGTCCCCCTAGTCTGAGGTCAAGAGCACTCTGGAGCAGGTTTTCTTCCAGAATGTCTCTGTACATTGCTGCAGTCATCTTTTCCTTTATCCTGACTAGTCCCCCAGTTCCTGCCACTGAAAAACATCCCCATGGTATTGGCCTAGTGATGAACGGTGCCTGGTTTCCAGCAAATGTGATGCCTGGCATTTACACCAAATAGTTCAATCTTTGTCTCATCAGACCAGAGAATTTTGTTTTATATGGTCTGAGAGTCCTTCAGGTGCATTTTGACACATTTTAACTCCAGACGGACTGCCATATGCCTTTTACCATGGAGTGGCTTCCTTCTGGCCACTCTACCATGGAAGGTTCTCCTTTCTGCATAAAGGACCTCAGGAGCTCTGACAGAGTGACCATAGGGTTCTTGGTCACCCCCCTGACTAAGGCCCTTCTCCCCCGATTGCTCAGTTTAGATGGCCGGCTAGCTCTAGGAAGAGTCCTAGTGGTTTTAAACTTCTTTCACTTATGGATGATGAAGGCCACTGTGTTCATTGGGACCTTCAAAGTGGCAGAAATTTTTCTGTAACCTTCTCCAGATTTGTGCCTCGAGACAATCCTGTCTCGGAAGTCTACAGACAATTCCTTTGACTTTATGCTTGGTTTGTGCTCTGACATGAACTGTCAACTGTGGGACCTTATATAGACAGGTGTGTGCTTTTCCAAATCATGTCCAATTAAAATGTGTAAAAAGTAATGTGCTGTAAATACTTTTCGGATACACTGTATATCCTTATTTATATTCATAACTGCTTTATTCCAGTATGGGTCAATGTAGTTTAAATTATGTATTTAAGAAATAGAATCAAGTTTGTAAAAAAAAAAAAACATAAACAAAACAAATATCTGTGGGAGCAGGCAGCAGGCAAGATTGTTCATAGTGTCTCTGGGACAAGGATTGAAAAATAAAACAGCCCTGCATACAGCTTTACAGTATTTTAGACAACAATACAAAAGATTGATTATCTAATATAGATATATATTATCAATAAACATTCTCTAATATAGACTATATGGGCAATTGTGGACCCCTGACCTTAACAACTAATACACAACATGCACATACCATTTCAGATTTAATCCACCTTTGATGTCATAAAAACCTATTGGCTTTCCACTTGAGTTGGAATCATGGCTGTTAGGGTTTGCATACTCAGCCACAACAGCGTTAGTGAGGTCAAGCATGGATGTTGTGACTGAGTTGGCAAATCCCATCTGCAACCTTGGCAAACCTCACTTAGTGCACAGCAGATTGTAAAATTACATGAATGTGATGAAAATACCACTGATTTGTCTCAAACCATTATTGCAATAATTTAAATGTATAAAACGTGATACAGTAATCGTCTACATGCTATTTATAAAGTGTTGCTTGTTTTACAAGGAATTGTTCTCTCTCTCCTCTCTCTATACAGTATACTGTGTGTGTGTGTGTGTGTGTGCGTGTGTGTGTGTGAAAAAGAAAACAATTTCTTGCAATTCACTTTAAATTGTTGTAGCCAATTTTTATAACCGAATACCAGCTTTTCTACTACAGAATACTGCATTTTTAAAAAATATTATTTATTGGCTGCAATTTTCCCCTTGATGACTCCATCTGATTTTAACCCAAATGTCTGACAGTTGAAAGAACTACGTAAATTACATCACTGTACTGTAGGTTATATACAGTATATACACTGTATATATAGGCTTCATTTATTGAACTTCTGTTGTGTGGAAAGCCATATGGGTAACAAAAAGATGTATATGTACAGTATAAGGGAATTTTAGAATTGTATTTCTTTATGCCATAAATATTAAAGACATTGATGCCATTTTGTAAAAGTATGAATTATATTTAGAAGTGAAATAAAAATAGACAGATACATATTTGCAATAATACATCATTTTTATGTCAAATTTCCATAAGAAATAGTTTTATTAATTTTGAATATCAAGTTAAAAGGTTAATTAGCACGTTGTATATACAGTGTGCGTCAAAGAATCATAATGTTGACTTTTTACTATTATATTGTATTGTATAATATTATATAATATTATGTTATTGGGTAAAGTGAACATAGTATTGTCCTTACAACAATGCCACAATTCTGGCAATAATATACTAACATCTCTACTTAAAAAAAAACATATTTGCCAAGACAATGTTTAAAAAATTTTCTAATTTTAAATTGCCATCTTTTTGTGGTGATAATTCATTAATAATGTGTAAGAGCTTTTGCCTGTTTTGATGATAAAGTCCAGGGTGTTCCTACACCCCAAAAAATTACAACAGTTAAGGATTTCTGCAGTCTAAGATTATACTACATAGTTTCTCCAAGAATCACCTTTTTTTGAAGACCTTTAATGTCTATGCGTAATACACACACATACAACTTCTCAATGAGTGAGTGGCTGATCAAGACAGAGTAAGATTGATTCATTTATTTTGGATGATACCAGTACAACACCTCCGTAAAAAAATTTGATCACCCTACTGCATGCATTTCAAAGACCAGAGGCTACTGTTACTCTTGTCTCTGTTTCACTGAGTACAGGTCGCTTTCTATTTTTGAAACAAAAAAATGTTTAGTTGTTTTCTTTTTAACACACAAGATACGCTGAATGAGGAAAAAGCTACGCATTTACCCCAAGGTGCCAGTGATGAAAAAACTGACTAAAATCATAAAAAAGGATGCATTAGTGAGTAATGCCATATGGCTGCTGTTGTCCCACCTAAAAAACTGAAGATTTAGGTTGATTGTCAGTCTTTCAACCATCAGATCTGCACACAACTTGACACATGGGATACCCTTCCTGATGCAACCCTCTCATTCAATCTGGGCTTGGGACCGGCACTACATATAGTGGCTGGGGTTTGGGCGGGATTTGAACCCCAGCCTTCCTCATGGCAGGCGAGAAACCTACCACTGAGCCAGCAATGCCCACTATGTTTACTCTGTTACTTTACTTAATTACAGATTTCATCTATCTGTAACTTACATTTACTTCATTACGAGGGCTCTGTTCAAGGGCCCAACTGTGGCAAATTGGTTGTGGTGGGGTTTAAAGCTAGAACATTCCTAACAGTAGTCCAACACTTTGACTACTGACCTACCTCTGCCCTTTTGATACTTAAGTAAATTTAAAGATGAGTAGTTTGAAAAACAAAATGTTTGGATTTGGAAAAGAGTAAAGCTAAAAAAAAAAAAAAAAAAAGGTCACAATAACTTGATGTGAAGCCCACATACATGTCTGCCTGTCTTTCTTAAATTATTAATACAAAGTATCTTCCGCTTTGTTTATGCTAAGTTGTACTGCTTTCGTCGTCAGTTGAAAACACTCCCTATTCGCTAATTGGAATATTTGCCTTAAAACAACTCCATGTTTTAAAACTCACTTATACCACTTTAGCGCTCATACTGTACCTCAGAGGAGAAAATATTGACTAATTTCCATAAAATATTTAGCTTCTCTAATAAATATCTATTGGTGCAGGTGTTTGTTTATATTGAGCAAGTAGCTTGATCATAGCTTATTTTCAAGTAGATTATTAAATCTGCCATGTAACTGTTCATAACATTGCTTTTACACAACATGTAGATTTTTGCACATAACACTGAGCACACCCTCACCCTTTCATAGAGTACTTGTCTTTTTTTTTATTGTTGCATTGTGTGTGTTTAGTAAGGATATAGACACTTGATAGCATTATACCTATAGGGTTTGGACAGGATTAGGTATAGCATTACGACTGTTTCTGTCTGTTCCGCATGTTCTGTGTATTTCCGATAAACTATCGTGTTGATTGCCTCTGTTGAGTGACACGTATGGACACGCCCACTTCGGGATAGAAGCGCTATATTCGTCAAAAAAAAAAAAAAAGAAGGCGCGCGACGCTGTGACGTAATCTGGCACAAACTGTTCATAACGTCCCTGCTACTCAGCACTTTAATTTCATTTATGGCTCAGGTTTAACTTCAGGCGAATACCCAAAGACTAGCAAAATTTCATTCAATTCTGTCCACCCATTTTGCGTGTTGCTGTGGCAAAGTCGGCTGAAGAGACGGAAGTTTTTCTGAGACTGGTTTCTGGTCCACCAATGTATCAGTTCAGACCAATATAGAGAAAAAAGCTTTCTTTTATTTATATAGAAGACATGCAAATGGAGGAATTTACTTGCATACCATTAACCCTAAGGAATCTCTATTTTTACTCAAGTACAGGACGTGTACATTATGCCCGTCACCCAATAACATCTGTGGCTTTTTGGAATTCTATCTGGACATTTCCCACGTTTCTGAGCCGTTTGGCTTTCCATACTACGCCGCAAACCCGGGACTGTAGAGACAACAAAGCCCAAGCGAGCGAGTCTGCACACGGAGCGCAGGCATGGGAACGATACCACAGCTCCCATCCGCTACTTCATTACACATGCATGCACAACCATGAAGGAAACAGCGACTGAAATGCATCCGGATTATAAGCAATAATTGTTTTTTTTTTTCATGCACACGACTGCAGATGGGATCGTGCACCAGGTATGTCCTTTCTTTTTTCTTTTTCTTAGTTGACTGAATTTTATTACTGAAATAATGTAATGGTATTCGTTCAGTATTTTTTTTATTCTCTCTAATGAAGAACTCTAGTTGAGTCGATATCTAATTTATGGCACTAGATCTAATGATCTTACTACTGCACTGTGTGCAAGATTTTTATGATCTACAGCAAATTGCATATTTGCACAAGCAGAGTATTTCCAGCATTTCTAATCTATTTTAACTAATTATAGAAAATACAAATGAAATAAAATATGAAAAAGCTTCATAACTGATATAAAATGCAATTATATATTAATACATTTATCATCAGAAATTTGTGTGCATGCTGTGATAAGAGTTACAGGGGCTCCAGTTAACCTCTGCAGGCTGCCAGATATTATCTCCAGTCACTAATCCTTACTGTCTCCTCATCTCCTCATGCAGGTTATCATCTCTTCTCTAAGATAAGACTCACATCAGCTACCATAATGGATGCAGTGCCAGAATACTCGATTTTCCTTGTCAGGATTTTGGAGGAACTAGACACCAAGTACAGCACGGTGTCATATCAGGATCTGTGTAAGTCTCTGTGTGCTCGTTTTGACCTGGTTCATCTGGCAAAATTAAGGAGCTTGCTATTCTACACGGCATGTTTGGATCCTAGTTTTCCTGCTACCTTATTTAAGGACAAAATGAGGTGTTCAGTGGAAGATCAGCAGTCTAAGAAGCTCATGGTAGCAGCAGACATTGTGACCATGTTTAACCTCATTCAGATGAATGGTGGGATGGCCAAAGACAAGTTAACAGTTAGTCATAAACCGAAGTTTCATAAAAATCAATCATTTGAGTCTTGCAGGTCTGATACCGATGTTTATAAGTATAATGAGTGTGAAAGCGTGTATGGCCACACAAACAGAAGGGGTCATCATGCTTCTCGGAACTCACCCTGCCCCAAATCTGAGTGCAACAGCTGTCAGCCTTTTATACCAGCTTCAGAACCTAATTTTCTCCTGGGAGTCAGCAAGGATCTGAAATGTAGAGCAGCATCACTGGATAAGCTGCAGCATCTGCCTCAGTATGCTCGTGCCAGTCCTCCTCCATGTGAGATGCAGAGTACCTACTTCCCCATGGATATCGACAGCGAGTCAACTACCGACCATGACTCACTGCACATTAATCCGGGTGGCAAGGATGTTTTCCTTCCTAACTCAGAATCTTTCTCTGTGCACTCGTGTGTGCAAAAGCGGAATATTTTCAAGGAGGACTTTCATAACCTTGTTGCCTTTTCGCCCCATGTGATCTCTGGGGAGTCCAAAGCCAGTGCCAGAGAAAGTGGAGATTACCACAGGAGGGAATTGCACAAGCCACCAACGTTCTTTAATCACAGCTTCGAGTTGCCATATAGCAACCCGTATTTTGAACCTTTCAACTCACCTATACAAAGCAAAGGGCGAGTAAAGCACGAGAGTCTAGATGACTTGCAGGCATCCACTTATTTTGGCCCAACGACGGTAACCGAGTGTGTGAACACCAAGAGGACTTCTGTGAAGCAGAGCAGACAACCTTCCTGGCCTGTCAAGAGCTTAAGTCTGAACGCAGATGACGGCTCAGACTTTGAGAGGACCTTTTTAAACCATAAGATGCCAGTGGACAATCCGCGCCATATCAGCATGATGGACAATGACCAGCACTTCCAGAGTGCCAAAGAAAAGCCCACAGCCTCTCCATCAGGCTTCTCCAAGAAGTCCAGCGGACCAAAGACGAAAGAGATGGCCTCTGTTGGTTGTGGTCCGAGTTCTGAAAAGAGAGAAGGGGGAAAGAGGTATAAAGACAAGAGCATTAACTGTCCATCTCTCCAGACTACTAACATAGACAGTGCTCTGAGTGTAGGGACTCAGACTGATCAGTCAGAACAGAGGAAGATGAAAGACTACACCATGCACAAGTATGTAGAGAGGCCAACTTTTAAACATACCGATGAGGAGTGTGAAATCGTTAGTGATGACATTAGTGACATATTTCGCTTTTTGGATGACATGAGCATATGTGACTCTATTGGGATACCCCAGTCATCCTGTTACAACAGTAACGGCTCGCTCTCTCAGGTGACAAAGTCAGATGGTGATAGCTCACCCGAACGCAACACGATCAAACTAGGCAAGACTGCCAACAAGCTAGACCATTTATTCCACTCTCTGGAGAATACTGATGATGAGCTCAAAGCAAGCGTATGCAAGCTGGTCATGAGGATTGGGGAAATCGAGAAGAAGCTTGAATCCCTCTCAGGAGTGCGTGGGGAGATTTCACAGGTCCTTTCCAAGCTCACCAAGCTGGATGAGAAAATTCAAGAGCCAGAAGCAAATGGAAAATCCGTTGAGGGTAGCATGGGCCAGATTCAGACGGATGTGAAACTTTCACCACGCATGTTCCAGTGCCACACTACAGGTCATACTGTCAAAGTGGACACGAACACAGACTGGTGCTGCTCAGATGCTAGTGGAAGTGAAAGCCTGAGGGTGAAGGCACTAAAGAAGAGCATGTTCACACGCAGGTCTTCCAGGTCACTTACAGAGGAGAACAGTGCTACTGAGTCCAAAGTGGCCAGCATCACCAATTCTCCTAGAGACTGGAGAACTGTTTCTTATTCAGGCCATCCAGGAGAAGATGTGAAAGAGAAGGACAGGCATGGTGAAGGCAAGGACAGACATAGGAAAGCCAAAGAGGTAATAAATAACTGCGCTTGTTCTAGTATATTTTATTAGGTTTGTCTGGAATTGCACTTTATTTTTTGCTAATAGTACAAAACCAAATCCCTGCAAAAAGCAAAGTGTTTAAGGTTTTGTGTTAAATTGATAGGTAATTACATAGGTCATTTAGCTTATGAATGTACTTTAGCTTACTGAACCGCTGAAGATATTGTGTCTCCATGAAATTATGATTATAATCCAGCACTATTTTTGTTAATATTCTGACTGTCCATCAGATTTCCTGTCTAAATGCTGGCTTCTGTTTTGCCCTGCTACAGTACATTCTTTTTTTGGTTCAATTATAGCAGTACAGCAACAAACTCTTGCTCATTTTATGAGCTCAAAGACAAATGTGCGTATAGAGCAGCTTTCTAAAGGGTACAATAAGCTGCAAGATAAATATAGTCAGATTATTATGCATATTGTTGGTGAAAGGCTTTAGAAGAATAAAGCTTTTATCACCACCTAAGTTAACACATCCATCATATTTAACAAAGGGCAGTAGCGCGTTGCAAATCTCGGGTGCAAATCGTCTGATGAAATTACAGGGGAACTACACATTTCTAACTACAGACTTGATTTCTGGTGCAGGGGTGGAAAGGGACGGTAATTGTTATTATGTCCTTTGCTACGGCGGAGGTCAAGCGTTTTGTAAAGGCATTTCACTGAGAGGCTTAATAGAATTAGTGTCTTGACCTGAAACTGTGGCATTTTGAAACTGCAGAAGTTGAAGCTGCTTTGTGTATCTAATGCTTAGTCAGGTCTTGTACAGTATGTTTTCTGATTTTACAGGAAAGGTTCTATTTGTGTGCAGCCTGATAATCTGTTTTTAATTGGACAGAAATGCTCATGCATACAGTACGCCTTAATTAAAAAAAATCCAATATAGCCCAATCCAAATGACACTCCTATCTTATTTAATTAAATAGCTAATCCTAATATTAATCTCATAAAATAAAGAATAATATCTGTTTGAACCTTTATGTGTGATTGTTTTTGCTAGCAGAATTTATTTATCTAGGCTCCCAGCGAATGGCGAATAAAGTGCTCTCATCAAAGGATGTTTACCCATATTTATTTATCATCTCAAAATTATAATAAGTAAATAAATTAATTCCAAACTAATTTCAGTTTGTGTATATTACCTGTAATACATTGCAGATTTTTAAGATTAAATAATTGGACAGGCCCGTATTGAGATTTTGTTTTTTGTACGAATAGTTGTGCAGATTTTGGATTAGTAGTAGGATTGGCTTCTGAGTAAAAAAAAAAAATTTTATCTTTGTAACTTTCTTCGCTTAATATTTACTAGACACTGCACAGAATCTGTAAGCAAATGCCTCAATTAAACCTGTATTTCTTTTGTTATGTTCTATTTTGTTATTTGATCATTTTATTCATAACTCGATCGATAACATTGGCGGCATGATGGCTTAGTAATAAGTTGCCTTGCACCTCCAGGGCCGGGGTTAGATTCCTGCTTTGGGTGAACAGTATGTGCGTGGAGTGTGCATATTTTCCCTGTGCTTGGTAAGATTCCTCCAGGTGCTCCAGTTTTCTGCCACAGTCCAAAGACATGCAGGTTAGGGTAATTGGCATTCCCAAATTGCCTGTAGGTTGTGAATGACAACTGGGTGTCAAGTTGGCAACTCTTAAGCAACTGCCGCAGTAAGTGCCATATACAGTATCTCTGGGGTGGGAAGTACTGTATCTGTCGCTTAATGTGCCGGATGGCACGTGAACCGGCCAACATCAACACCCCCCCCTAAAAAAGGGTAGAAAAGTTAAGATTTTTCCAGTTTTCATTACAAACTCCTATTGAAGTTGTATATTGATTAAATAATTGTTGATATTGCTGATACAGAAATAATCTAAAACACATGGACCTCCTTGCTTCTCCTAAATGTCATTTTAATTGTGCATACCTTTTAAGCAAATTACATTTAACAGGCATAAATGTGAAGTCTGCAACAGGTTCACTTTGGGATATGGATATAGAGTTTATTTGGAATCTGCAACCAGAATGAACTTGTGAAGCTCTTACCATGTAAATATAGCTAATGACACATTAGCTGAACTCTAACTGAGTTTATGCACGTTATCAGATGCATGTACATTCTGCTGTTCATTTGGACATTTTCTTCTTTGCTATCTTTCTCTTTCTGTCATTCTCATCTGTTTGCCTATCTAGAGGCCAGCCAGTTCTTGTGCCTCTCTCTTCTCTCACTCGTCTTTTGTAGAGTTGATAAATGCAGCGCTGCCATAAATTCCGTCTCAGGAGTCCCTCAGCCCCGGATTCATCTTTCTGAACAGCACCTCAGGGAGTTGATACTTAATCAAAACTCGCATGCAGTAATGCAACTGGGAGAAGCTAATAGTGTGTGCATCATGGCACAGCATTGTATGAACGATTTTGCCTAATAGAGTGCTGGGTTTTTTATGCATTTTATTCTTACCCTTTTCAGGGGTTATGTAACACTATAATTATCAGTTTAGTTCCTGTTATAAAATAAGACAAATGTTTTATTCAGGGCCTCAAGGCTCAAATACACTATACACAGGGTTTATAGAGCAGCACCCTCATGTCCGGATACGAGGCACGCGCCAGTATTACTCACTCACTCACCGTCTATACCGCTTTATCCTGTATTGAGGGTCGCGGGGACCTGGAGCCTATCCCAGGACTTACAGTAGGGCACGAGGCGGGGTACACCGTGGACAGGGTGCCAATTCATCACAGGGCACACACATGCCAATTAGCCTAATTAGCTGCATATCTTTGGACTGTGGAAGGAAACCCACCAAGCACGGGGAGAACATGTAAACTCCATGCACACAGAGACGAGAATCGAGCCTGGCCAGGAATCGAACCCGGGCCCTGGACGTGCAAGGCGACAGGGCTAACCACTACACCACCGTGCCAGCGCCAGTTTTACTATAAATTTTTTATTTTATGGTTTACAATAATTGCCAAACATTTTTTATTACATATTACAATGTTTTTATATGTCTAATGTAATAAAAAATACTCCTGAGTTAGGGTGACATTTCCACATTTCTCTAAACATGTAATACCTGTCCTATAAATGGAATTAAATGATGGATTTCTCTAAAATGAACATGTACACTGCCTGGCCAAAAGATGCACACACACACACTAACATTTTATTAAAGTGCCTTCAGTTTTTTTTATGGCTCACAGTTACAGTAAGTGGCCAATTCATGTTTGAAAAAAATATTCCTCATTTTCCCAGAACCACCTGGGCTGGTCATTTAGTAAATGCATATAGTTAGCTGATTTCATTTTATTGCCACACAGGTTTGCTGAGCCTAGATCTGACCAACCGAAGCAACCCCATATCATAACACTGCCTCTGGAGGCTTGCACAGTGGGCACTACACATGAAGGGTGCATCACCTTATTCATGCCCCTTTTTACAATGAAGCACCCGTTGCTCTTGTGTTGGGTAATTCTGGACTCATCAGACCCCATGGCATTTTTTCCATTGCTCCAAAGTCAAGTCTTTGTGCTCCCTAGCAAATTGAAGCCTTTTTTCTGATTAGTCTTACTAGCAAGTGATTTTTCCTATGGAAACAGACACAGCTGTTTAGTCCCAATCCCAATGTGAAAATGCTTTTACTTTCATGATTTACCATAGCTGTGATTTCTACTGTTGAGGTTTTACATTACATTTCCTATCAGATTTTTTTCTGAGCACATTTCTTTCACAAACTCCAGCACTATTCTTCTCCTTAATTGTTTTCTTTGCCTAATGCAGGCCAGTAATTTGACCCCTTCTGAAATGTGACTTTCTTGGTGACACAGTGTCAGTAACTTACAATAGGGCTATGACATGAGAATATCAAATTACAGCATTGCCAAAGAATTTAATTCATTCATTCAATCAATCCATCACAAACATTTACCCTATACTTTTGTTCTGTCTTAGGTACAGTAGTAGTTACTGGGTCTTACATTTGTCCTGTATAACAACCAGTTTGCTCTTTAGTAGTTAATGATATAAAGATATGGAACAGGACTTAAGTGCAGCACTTGATAACCTTTAAAAATATATATTTAAAACCTTTTCAACTGCTAAACGTCTACAGAAATTGGAATTGCCATGAGTTAATGTGTACCTCCATCTCCATCAGTGAAAGGGGAGTTCATATTAACTCAAACACCCTTTCTGTTATATAACTGAACTTTTAACCTTATAGCACATAGATATAACAGGGGCTGATTTGTGGTTGCACTATCTGATATCACGCAAATGAGAATGGGTTCCCTGTTGAGTCTAGTTCCTCGCAAGGTTTCTTCCTATTGTCATCTCAGGGTGTTTTCCCATGCCACAATTACCCCTGGCTTGCCCATCAGGTACATGATTATGTCATCTCATAATTATAATTTATACTTTTCCTCATTTCTGTCCATAACATTATTTTTATAAAGCTGCTGTGGGACAATGCCCATTGTTAAAAGCTCTATACCAATAAAATGTAATTAAATTCAATGCAGAAACAATGTCTACCTAATGTGACTAAGCTAGGGATCTTAGCTTACTATACCAGCAAGTTTACAAAACAGGCACCAAATAATGTTTTATCAGATTTACCTTAGTGTTTAGAATCGCTTTATTCCATAAAGATGGGAAAGCTTCACTGAGTGTGCTGTCAGTGTCTACTTTGAAGCTGTATAGGCTAAAATAAGCAATATAGTTCTTGAATAATTTTTTTCCTGAAAATCATAAACAAGACTACAGTATGTACATTGGTTCAAATGAATTAAACGGTTATTTTTTTTTTTAACCCCACAGAGGGGTGTTGCACTGTGCACAGGTTGTGGTCTGTGTGGGTTATACAGAGCTACTGCTATGTAAATGAAAGATTTAGGTCAAGCTAGTGGAGCAAACTCCTAACAAAAAAATCAATCATGCAACTCCTATTAGTTATTCACGGTTGCGGACAAGAGGTATGAAATTATTTAAAGTACTCATGTGTTTTTATTGCATCCTATAAACTAACAAAAAACCCTAATTCTGGACGTATTGTTCATTTCCGTATTTATATGTTCGATATGTTTGGGTTATACATTATTCCTGACATACATTTATATATCATTTTATCAATTAAAATGTTAAAATGTCAAACTAACATGAACACCCGTTACTACAAGGATTAGTTGGATTTTGTGCATTTTCTCAGTCGGGAAATGATGGTGATGGTGATTCTTATTATGTTTCAGAGAACGAGAGGACAAATATTTAAATTGTTCACTAAGGCATTTAAGAGGCACCAAAGTGAAGCACAGAAATCTGCGTTCTGATTATTCTAATTACTTTATTCTGAGTATTCTAGTACATATCACGGGTTTCGGTACCCAACCCTAGTGCTGACCTTTGGCGTATGGGAATATATTATAAACTCAGAATCATAAGATTGCTCCCATTCTCGAAGCTTATGCACACACACACAAACAAACAT
The DNA here is from genome assembly GCF_024256425.1 of Clarias gariepinus. Lineage (NCBI taxonomy): Eukaryota > Metazoa > Chordata > Actinopteri > Siluriformes > Clariidae > Clarias > Clarias gariepinus. The sequence continues at coordinate 21,479,946 of NC_071114.1, read as the reverse complement.
ACACGAGCGTGTGCACACACACACACACACACACACACACACACACACACACACACACACACTACGACTCACAAGGGCCTAGTCTGTGAAAACATTCATCAGATGAACCAAACCGCCTCTGTAAGCAAATGAACTGTCAGCAGGTGTGAAGCCATGACAGATCTGTCATCTCCAGCCTAGCTCGGAACAAAACATTCATTCCTTACTGAGCCAAAACCAAAACACAAAATGTTCCTCGAGCTCAGTGGTGTGATGTGCTCGACAGGCATACAGCCTATTAGTACAGGCAAAGTACTGGATCTGAACAAAAAAATTAAGCAGCCTTTTAGAATAGATCAAGGATACAAGATAGGAGATGAATCTTTTTACTGTATTATTTAGCTGACACCAGGGGTCATTAATTGCCAGACCCAGCTAATGATTTCTAAGGACTGAACACAGTATTTAAAAACAAAACTGCAGCAAACCAGATACATATTCACAAGCCTTGATCAGTGACTTAAGATGTAAAAACAGAAACTAGCATAGATCATGTGCTTGTAGCTTATTCTGTTACTTGTTCGTAGACTGAAAAACAAATGCCAAACGACAGAAAAAGCAGGTGCATATAGATATTTGTAAAGAAAGTTTCATGTGTCATATCTCATAAAGCACGCACTCTATGAAATATGGTGTTCCTTTTTCTCAAATGATCTGCTGTGCTTGTGATGCATTTTGTGTTTTAAAAATGTATCTAATGCTAGAGCAATTGGTGTCGTTCGTGTCACTTCAAAGAGAGTTTTATATATATATATATATATATATATATATATATATATATATATATATATATATATATATATGACAACTTAAAATGATCAAAATATTAACAAAAGAAAAAAGCTTCCTGATGTAAAAAAAACTGTAGTATAACTATTTACATATATTAATGCAGATATTATTATTATTATTATTATTATTATTATTTAACAAAAACAACAAACAATAATAATAATAGTAATAATAATAATAATAATACCAACAATATTTATTAGCCAGTCACAGTAACAATGTTAAATAGTGTTTAGATTTTTCTTTGAGTGTATTGCCTGCATTGCCAAATAAGAGTTGTGCCTTTTTTATTTAAACAATATGACCATACAGTCATATCACATACATAACAAGTGTGGCTTGTACAGTAATAGACCCTGAAGATAACAGAATAGGGAGGGTAATAGAAGGAATCAATGAAATAATAAACAAAAAAACTTTATTTAGAGCTAGAATGTGAAATAGAAACAGAAACATAACTATTAAAATTATTATAGTTATTAAAATTAAGAAAATCAAAACATATGATGGAGGGAAACATTTGCAGCTGCTGAACCGTATATTTCTCCAAAACAAAGTAAAAGTTTCATTAATATAGGTTTAATATACATGCGGAAATTCCACCAAAACGTTAGAGATGTACGGACACAGAAAAATGCATTTATTCTTATAGTGTTGGAATTTAAAATGGTCATGTCATGTGCTTATCCAGATCTACATTAAAGATTTTAATGTACCTGGGACCTTGAAATTTTAGTAGAATACACCTGATGTGCACTTTAGAAGGATTTGAACCCTGAACACAAGAACACAAGGTGGAGTCCCTTGAGAAATTATTTTCAATGGTGGTTTACATGGCCCTACACTAAGATACTGTAAAAGAATTCCATGTGCAGTTTTTTGCATATGTAGAATTGCTTAGGAACTCTGAGGAATACATTTGATCTTCCTCACAAGAACTCAGAACCTCAAAATCTCTTTTATCTTTTTCTTATTTTAATGTTATTTGTTCTGTAGGAGATTTTCATTATGTTTCATGATCAAGGCAACGGTATTGTATTCTTGAAGGCACTGTGTTAATGACTAAAAGATTGTTATTCCATGGAGATGCTGCTGGACCCTTGAGCCAAAGCAAAAGTTTTTCACTGTTAAGCTCCATGCTTGGGTAACATTATGTCTCATTATAAGCTAGGCTCTCGCTGTACCCACTGCATAGCAATGGCTATGAAAAGTTATGAGTTTTCATGACCATTATTGTAGCTATTTTGATCCGTTTATCTCTAGTAACCTCATTATCCTGGTAAGGATCATGGTAGATCCAAAGCCAGCACCTTGGGTGCCAACATGCACAATCATTCAAACCTAAGGGCTATTGATTTCTTACGTGTTTTTTAGAGGTGGGAGGAAAGTAGAAAGCCCAGAGAAAATTCACATGAATATGGAGTATATGTAAAACCCCACACAAACTGCAACCGGAGCTCAGGAAAGCACTATTTACGTGGAGCTGTAAAGCAACAACGCTACCTGCTGTTATTCTTATTTATGAGGTGTTTTTTTTTTCGTTTTCTCCCCAATTTCATCACTTGCCAATTCTGCCATCTAAAAGAATGATGGAGGCTAACATATGCTTTCTCTGAGACAGGTGAATTCAGCCGACCATTTATTAATTAATTAATTTACATATTTATTTAATATATTTATTATTATGCCATGCCATCGGGCAGTGTAACACACTTGTAATAAAGCACTATCTGTTGCCCAGGATTGCCTAGTGTCACTGTGATTGACAGAGATAGTGGGAATCATTCCTGCCAATTTTGTTATCTTGCCACCTAGTCGTGCATGGCAGATTCAGTTTGTATGATGTATATATACATAGTCTGGCCAAATAAATAAATAAATAAATTTGGTGGCCAATTCATTGAAAATGATTTCTCGTGCTCCCAGAATCACTCTTTTATTATTCAAGTCCTGGAATATGCTTGTGCCATCAGGGAGAAAAATTCATTGATGGAATACTATAGTCATTTAGTCATTAATACGAGTGATATTTTATAAATTACAAGTGATCATGAGGCCTCTGTGCTAACCATATTAAATCTCTTTGTTAAGTGACCTGCGCTAATAATAACAGTTTTGCATTTACAGCCATAATTCAGCATCAACCTGCCAGTCTGTCTTCACTGTCTTTCGACTTTATGAGGTTTTATACGAGATGAACTTCTGTCTCAAAGGATCCAAAATGTTTAAATGTGCATGTCCTCAAGGCAAATCAGCCCTCCAAAAACCCTGACCTCTAAACAACCTCTCCGCTGCCTGACATCGTCAATATGCACACTCTGCAGTCTGCTTGACTCTCTGTTGCCAAACTATCTGTAGTGCGTCATGCTGTCTTTTTTATTTCACCAGCAAGCCGAGGCCTAGCAGGTCATTTTAACACCTCGCCGGAGCTTTAAGCAAAGAACGAGTCAGCCAAAAATGACCATTCATATTGTTTTATCATGGACACACTCCTTAAGTGCTACTGTAATAGCGAATATGTGTTTTTTCATTTTTTTTTACTTAAATTTAAAAGAGAAGTTATTCAAGAATCTATACAATAATGCTTTTATTAAGAAATCATGATAAAATCATGTTACAATGTGAGGTCTGATGCTGCACCTGGAAAGGGCACAATAACACAAAGTGTTGTGGCATAGGAATAAATAAAAACCCTGAATGCTGCTTAGTTTACATATATGCAGATGGCTGCAAAATGAAATGATGATGAATGTTAAGGATTGTATCTTAGGAGTGTGTGGTTCAACCAGATGTGTCTATGTAGCCGTGAGCTGGAATTGCATCCCTAGCAGATAGAACCTAGGGAGTCTTTATCTGGCAAAGGAAAGAGAGAGTGGTTAGTGGGTGGTAAAGTCTTTCTCATGTCCTCCTGCATTGAGCTCTTGTATTTGTGTCCTTGAAGCCATTACCTTCCACAAAGCCCAGAATCACAGAATGTAAGATAATTACAATGCTGCCATCTACCCACTCAGTACCTACATGTCCTCATTCTTTTTTTTTTGACACACTACAATGATTGGTGTTTCAGCATATAATTTTTTTTAACAATCCTTTACTAATCTTGTTCCATCTTATATACTGTCTTTAGTAGTGGTCCAACAATAATACATTTAAGATGCCAATCAGTTTGTCAGGTCCAGTGTCTTTTTTTTTATAGGTCTAGGTGTAAAGACTGGCAGGTATTTGCCCACAACTAATTAAGCCCATCAAATTTCTTTTCTATGGAATAGTCCATTAGTCTATGTGGCAGTTTCACAACAAAATGAGAAAGAAGGAAAGAAAGAAAGAAAATGCAGAAAAGGGTCAAGGATTTTATACCATTTTTCCTTTGTCATGGAATTCACATCATGTGAATATAAAAATTTGAGACATTCCCTACCTCATTCAGTCATTGAATTAAGAAGAAAGGCCCCATATAAAAGAGTCGTGGGCTGGTGTGTGAATATACAAAATTCATGCTGAAAGTATAAAAACTAATAGAATGCGCTGCAGAAGTCAAATGGATATTTAGAGACTGGTATGATTATTATTTTTTTCATCAAAAAAATGATGAAAATGACTTATAAACCTAGGATCGTCTTTTAAGTCTGTGAACCACTACTACTTCAGCTGACCTGTGCCAGTTTTGTCCAGATTTTGTCAGTGCTTATAATTCTTGCTATTGATATGTCTTGAGAAAGATACAGTTCCGTGCAAATGTCTTAAGACACTTTCTTTAAATGACATGTAATATAGTTCTATTTTGCTTTTTTTTTTAGTTTATTTAAATTGGGAACAGATGTTTTACTGTGACAGACCTCAAAGTGCCAAAAGCTATAATTTAAAAATTGGTTTGTAATGTGACAATCTCAGAAGCAACTTTATTTTTCCCTCTCGCCTGTTCCAACCACTCCGCATTCAACATCACCAGTACATTATTCACTTGCCTGATCATCTGTCATTATCTGCTCCTGTTTCTCACTGGTTCATGACTAGGTGTTTTTTATGCTTTAATGATTCATAGGTCACTGGGTGGCTTAACAAAGAAACAAAGAAACAGAAATCCTCTGAAACTGGTCAGGAACTGGGCTGAAAATAAAAGCCAAAAACTTGCCAGGAATGAGAGCCAATAAGTCTAAGACTAAGAACTGTTCCTCAAGACTACATTAAAAATACAAGAAACTGGCTCTGGCTCTTTGGAAGCAAAATATGAAGAAATGAGAGGTGGCACAGTACTGTAAATGACTTATCTGGTATGTCTCTGTGCTGTGTGCCATCATCTGGTACACTGCCAAAAACATAAGATCTCATTCTTCTTCCAGCCTCGAACAAAAATCCTAGTAAGGGCACAGACGCCAAGTTAATCTGGAATGCAGTAAATGGGAAAAATCGGGGCATCCATTTGTTGCACTGTTCTGCACTACTCTGAGCAGAGTGTCTTGCTTTTCCCAAATGCATAGTTGAGGAGTTTTGGCTGCTTAGTGTCTTTCTGGGACTTTGTGCTGATCTCCATAAAAGACAAGGGGGAAACGCAGTCATTCACATGCATACATTGATCATTTGCCATTTATCAATGTAAGCATTAGAATACGAAGACAATTTGTGTTTCTGAAGCTTTCGGAAAGCCAACATGAGTTTTGGACTTCACAAATATTCACACAACTTTACTGTAAGATTACTGTAAGATTAATATTGTATGATTAATAGAAGAGATCTAAAGTCGTATAAGTTGATGTGCTAAAGCTTTCTGTCAAGAGACCTTTATTAAACATTTAGGGAAGTATCAGCACTCTGTAACGGTCAGTAGGCCACAGGACAGTCGACAAGACAGAGGATTAATGGGAAAGATTTATATCTTTAGCAAGCTACAGTACATATTTGTCTTATTCACTATAAGAGAACAAGAAAAATGCAGGCTGGTATGACTCTAATGTATATATCTACAGTATATAGCTGCTATAATGTCAGGGATAACAGATCTAATTTAGGATGGGATATTCCACAACATAAAATGTTGTTGCTGTTAGTCTTTTCCTGTTAAGGGGTCGCCACAGTGGACCATCTGATCTGCACAACAACTTGGCATGGGTTTTACGCCGGGTGCCCTTCCTGATGCAACACTCCTATTTTATCCAGACTAGCACTGCATCCATCCTCTGGGGTTTGGCAGACGAGATACCTACCACTGAGCCACCAATGCCCTTCTGCAACCTAAAAAGTAAATATAATAATAAAAAATACATTAAAAACAGTGTCATACATTGTTTACTAATTAAAAAAATATATTAATTGAAAAATCAATGTGACATAAGGGGAAATTAAGCACTTTAGGACAGGATGTAATATTTTATTCCTTACCGAAGCTCTAATCTGAGGCTCTGCTCTAGGGCTGTCAGTGAACTGTGTGCTTCGCTTTACATTCCAATAGAAATAATGAGCTGATCTTCAGTAAACCAAGCCAATTTCGCATCTATTTAGCACCATCTGCTTGTCATTGTCCTCTAGATGTCACAATTTGTGTCTTATCTTCATGGGATGAAGCCAGCTGCTGTTGACTGTCTACTTTGTAATTTGTTTTCTCCTCTTTAGCAACATCCATCATTTTTATCTTTGCCATGTGTAACCCATCATGTCTAGCATGCTAGTTTACAAGATAACAATTCACCATTCAAACCCAGATGTTAATGTTTCTTAAGCCCAGCGTCCAACTAGATGTCAGATCCATTGCTTTTATGGAAATATGAAAAAAAAAAATACAGGAAAAGGATTACAACCTTTATTCTTACTATACATATAAATGTGTAATATTTATAATCACTTGCTTAACTAATTGCATTACAGTGTGACTAATTGCTTCTCTTCTAATATCCCAGCTTGAAAGTTGGGGAATACAAGCCTGGAAGCTGTTTAAAGCCCTTGCTTAACTGCATGTTCTGATATTTTTTTTTTACCCATCTGCTCAACATGCCAAAACCTAAACCATTGAGACGTCACTGTCCAAAGCCCCTACACAAACCTCAGCCCCACAAGAGTAATCATTCTACTGACTCTAATAGCTTTCATACTTTTACATGTCATTGATATAAATAGATAGTGCTTAATAAATAGCCTCATCTCATTGTCTACACCGCTTAATTCTGCATACAGCATTGTGGGGGGCTTGGAGCCTATCCTAGGAGACTTAGAGCATGAGGCGGGGTACACTCTGGATGTGGGTGCCAATCCATCACAGGGTGCACACACCACAGGCAATTTGGAAACACCAGTTAGCCAAATCTGCATGTTTTTGGACTGTGGGAGGAAACCAGAGTACCCAGAGACAGGAATCGAATCCAGACACTGAAGGTCCAAGGAAACATTGCTAACCACTAAGCCACCCGGCTGCAACTTAATAAATAGTGCATATTAAAATAGTACAGAATTAGAACAGAATGCATCATAAGACATTTAACAGTGCAGTTTGTTTCAAAGCAGCTTAACGGGCATCAGTGCCGTAGCCCCTGCTGTGTAAGCAGAGCTTCAGTTGCAAGGAAAAACATAATAAAGGTGAAAAGATGAAGAAAGAAACCATTGGGAAACCTCAGAACAGAGTAAGCAGCTGTCTTTGTCTGACAATCATGTTTGGCAGTTTTAGATCAATTATAGATAAAGCAATATGTATTGTGGACCAAATAGGGGCCAACACTTTGAAGTTTTTATGGTGTTTTGACTCAGTGCAACCAACTATTTCTAATTCATGTTTGGTGTTGTATAATTGGGGCAAATATAGCCCAACTGTACTTGTTAGTGCATATTGTGGGAGAAATATGATCCCCCTTGCCTCCTGTTTTCATCCAGATTATAGCGCTGGTTCATTCATTGTCAGAGCTTCTTCTGGGGCACAGAAGAAATTAAACGTTGGAAAGCCATCTTTTAGGAGGAGTCAAAGTGTCTTAAGTAGACCATTGGTCTTAAACAACAGGGCATAAGGTAGATGTTTTAAATAATATGGTGGTGCTTTGGCTTAGAAGAAGATGTTATGGTTGTTATGGCCTGATTTGAGGAGGTGTATACCGAATTCCAAAATTTAATTGGAATCATTAAATTAAAGATCAGCATCAATTGGAAGCATAATCTATGACTTTTACTATTGATTTTGTAAGAAGTTTTGCGGCGATGACTTAATCTCATAAAATAATCTCATAAAATAATCTCATTAAAATCCCAATATGGAACTGGCCAATTATTTAATCTTAAGGCAGCAATTGTTATTTAAAGAAAAACAGTTGCGAGCATCATCTTAATGAGATCATCTATCCAATTATTTTAGCCAAGATGGAAGTTTCTATATTGTTTTATATTTGTTCTATATAAGTTCCATATAAATTGCATACATTTTTTGAATATTAATTATTATAATCCCTTTAAAACAATACTGGTAAGGGACAAACAGTTAATATTAAACATATTAGTTATAACACTGAGGGTTCAATTAGAAATGTGAAGATGAGAAAATAGAAATTAGGTGTTACTACAAATCTTGGCAAACTAAAAGAAGTTAAAAAAAAACACACAGGCAAACTCTGTGTGTGTGTGTGTGTGTGTGTGTGTGTGTGTGTGTGTGTGTGTGTGTGCATGCTTGGGTGGATTACTCACTGTCCCTGACATTGTGGCAGGCACATATGTACTGTTCCGCTAAAACACATCTTTCCTTCAAGAGAGTGGGCAATTTGTCAGTGTTGGGCAGAAGGGAAAACTGGGGGAGTGTGAGCTGAATTTGTAAAAATATATTTTATAAAACTGTCTGAATTTCATACACTCTGTTGAGACATACAGCTCTGTCCCTACTGTGCTTCACTTGCACAATGCGCACATTTTTGCCTCTTTAGGGAGTCAAGATTTCCTATAACAGCCCATCTGAATGGTCAGTGTGTACGTGCTGAGTCTGTACTTCGTCAGCGATGTTCTGTGTTCAGGTATTCAAATAGAGTGTAGCGTCGATTTTAGGGACCAACAACACTGCATTCAACTTCGTGCTTGTGTTTTGTCTTGAGTTTTGTCTTTGTAGTGTTATAATATAGTGAGGTCTGATCTGGTCTTGGATCTGACATTCATTTTATAAGAACAATGTTTTCACCTTGCTTGGAAAAATGGAGTTTAACATGTTCACTATGTCTGAAAACACTCAGTGAATAAGGTATTTGAACTTACGGGAAGGACAGTCAGTTCAGACACTGATTTCCAATCTGGTGCCGTCTACCTTGCCGAGGTGCCGAGGTCTGTTTGGATGGAAATATACGTCATGCTTTAGTCATAATAACATTCCTAAATACCTACATCTAAAAATTACATTGAGACATGTTTATGGAAATTGTTACCCCTATGGTTAATTTTTAAGCAAAATTAACCAACTTCGCTAAACTAGAGAAGTGAAAATTTGTCTCCAAACATCAATCGTCTCAGCTGATGCACTATAGTTTTGGTAATTAAATGCTGACAAGTAAGAGTGATGCATTGATGCTACACAGGAATGTACTATAACTACAGCCATGGTTGTCTTCATGTAAAGTCATTGACACCTATGATGCTAATATTGGCATTGGTATGCAGGTATTGTACATAACTACAATATCATTGCTGTCAAATTATTTTATATTAAAAAAAATCTGTTTTGTTTAGGAGCATGATTTTTCCCCCATGGACACTCTATATATATATAGATAGATAGATAGATAGATAGATAGATAGATAGATAGATAGATAAATTTAATAGTTGTGAGTAGAAGTAAAAACTTTTTTTTTTCCACTCAGTTGGCAAACTACTGTATTTATAGGAACACATTTACCAATGATACAGTACGTTTCCATGTATGTTGGCCTAATACAAGCTTTGAAATCCGGATAATCCATGAACCAATGGCCAACATAGTCAGCCGACACTGATAACAATTTGACTCGGTTGTGGGAAATCACAGAACTTATCATCTATCGTTGACTCAAAACTTAATGTAATTTCTCCAGAACACTGCACAAAGAAAAACCTCCCTTTACACAAATTTGGTAACATATTTGGGAATATTCAGTGAATGAAGGGCTTGGAGGAAAGGAAGTAGGCTTGGTGAGTCTAATGCCTTTTTATTTTCTGCGGCGTTCTGCTTTTCAGCAACCTAATTGAAGCAAATGCACACACTCTTGTTTTTGTGTGCTGGTACACTCTTTCACAGGTCTCTTGTTCTCCATGTTCACCAACACAAAGAAACACACATAAACAAAACTGCATAATGAGCCACAGGTGGAAAGCTTGACAACGTCCCTGCTGCCACAGTGTTTAAAAGCGTAAAAGTCTAATGTTCTAATTTATTTTCTGATTTAGTTTTACATTATTAATTGTTGTTGTCAAGTTGGATTATTATTTTTGTCTTGCTTGTATTATGCTGTATATGGCTTTGCACATCGAATGGGAGTAGGTCTTATGCATAATGCTTCTTCACCTCGCCTCACAAGGTTGTTTTGTTTCATTCAATTAAAATGTATGCCTTTTATTGTGAAATAAATAAATAATCAAATATAGTTATGAACTTGGTAAGCACGGTGGCTTAGTGGTTAGCACTGTCACCTTGTACCTCCAGGGTCCGGGTTCCTTTCCCGCCTCGGGGTCTGTGTGCGTGGAATTTGCATGTTCTCCCAATGCTACTGTAGGTGGGGTTCTTCTGGGTGCCCCAGTTTTCTTCTCACGGTCCAAAGACGTGCAGATTAGGTTAATTGGCATTCCCTTATTGCCCTTTGTGTGTGAATGAGCATGTGAGTGTGTGTCTGTGTGTGCACTGTGATGGATTGTCACCCTGTCCAGGGTGTACCCGGCTTTGTGCCCTAAGTCTCCTGATATTTGCTCCAGGCCTAGTTTACAGCATAAAGCAGTATAGACAATTTTAGATACTCTTTAATGCTACTTAATAATTCATTTAATAGTATAGATGAGTTAACTGCTAGTTAGGTTCTGGAGAATCTCCTTCAAACATGGCGAGGATGAGGCAGTATGGGTGTAACAGGAGGTTTCTGATTAAGCAGAGAATTGTTAAATTCATGTCATCGTTTCATTGGTCATTAAGATGCCCAATGCTGACAGTAGACCGAGGAAAACATGCACATAATAAGTCAAAATCATCAAAAGAGGAGATCCTTAGTTTGATCAAAGAGCCACAATAAATGTCTTGAGCAACACACTCCTGAGGAAGAAATATTTCAAATTAAAGTGATAATAAACTGATAATTTCTGCACCATAAACAAGACAGAAATATTTTCTGCAGACACAGCTTTAATACTACAGAGTCATGTCTCTAGGTGGTTAAACACCTACAATGCTAAAGACTTTGCTGCGTCTGCTAACGTTATAGCTGAGGCAGCCTGCCTACAACTACTGCAGTCATTCCATTTTGCTGTGTTGGTCTTGTCCATCTCCAACTCTGTGACGATAGTGCTTACTGTGCGTGTGAGGAAATGGATTCAGGAACAGCTTAATTAAACCACTTAATTGAACACTTTGAAGACCCTTATATTGTTCAATCATACAAAATTTATGAAGTGTGATGGTGCATTATGTATAATGCACTCAGAGAGAGTATTGTTTCAGCACCCAAAACCAAAACTCTATCTTTAAATAACACAATGGTTAAAAAAAACCCTGCCATATCTTCCATGGGATTCTGATTTCTGATTCTTTTTTCATATATTTTCTTTTCTGTTTATCTCTAACAGACAGATCGGCAGTATGACCCTCACCAGGCACACAGGTCATCCAAGGTCCCAAAGGACTCATACCTGGTGGAGCAAGTGTTCAGCCCCCACCATTTCCCCCCCTCCGTCAAGACACACGTGAAGGGGAGTCCTCTATACACAGATCTACGATTGACTGGTCTGACTGACAGCAAACGTCCACAGCCCTCCTGGACCATAGAAGAATTCAAACGCAACTCAGGAGACAAGAACAAACTCAGCGTGCTGGACCTACAGGTGGGATCTTTTATTCATATCTTGGGGCTTTTTTTTTACTTTGTTTAAAGGTTGTTGGCCAGACAGGGTGGTTTGAACCAATCTATATATCATAAGTGGTTGGTGTTTAGCTGCATTTTTCTATGATTGGAATGGCCTCAGAGGTTGAGACACAAGGGGATAAGGACTGTAATGACATTGGATATCCTTTTGGGTGTAGTATAGAAGGTTGTGCCGATCAATATCTTGCAGCGTCTGAAAGATGAATTACAGGTCATCCTGTAGGCAGCCTTGCGTCATCGAACAGCGGTTCGACAGACAGAGGCATTCTGAGCTTTAAAGACATACTGTAGTATGGTAGATTGCAACCTAGCCTGTATCCACTGCACCATTAGTATCATAGTCTTCAGTGAGCAGTTGTCAGAAGATTAGCCAAGAAGTCGATGATACTTGAATGATTTTCTTTTTTTCTTTTAATGCTGGAAATCACAGTTTTTTTTGCCACAACCTTAAAGAGGTCCTTAGATGCAGTGAAAAAAAGGAGAGCCATCACATGTCTGAACACTATTTAGAAGTACAGTATTTAAGAGAAAAATAAAAGGGCAAATTATAAATCCATCTGTTAAGAATGTGACAAACGATATAACACAGATTGAAAACCATGAATGTTTGTAGCTGATCTTTTTTTCTCTCACGTTTTTAATCATTGCCAAAAAAACCCCAGTCCTAATGCTCTTCCTCATAAATCAATGGCTTCCAACCATCGAGGCACATAAAGCCAGTGGCCTGTGTCTTTTTCAACAGATGCAATTAACACAGAAAATGCCTTCTGTATTTTGCATGACTTCACAAATGCCCTTGATTGGCTAATTTGGCTATTGTTACTATGATTGAAATGGGGAAGCATATACAGTATGCCCCCCTTACCCCTAAGACCCCAATTGCCTAGGACTCCTAGCTACTCCCAGATGGATTTAGCATCATCTGGATTTTTTTATCTCCAGATGATGGAGCTTTTCTATTGCACCGCTTGGGCATCTCTCTGTTATGTTACATTTTCCAACATGCAACATGAAATGCATTATTACAATCAGCACAAAGCAATTTGAAAGACTTATGTTTAAAGTTTGTGGTCTCTTTGTGAGCCCAGATTCTTAAGAAATTATGAATGTTACAGATTAAGAGCTAAATTTACAAATAACTTTTGACTCATGCATTTATAAAAGTGTGTTTCACATAAATGCTTACGGACAAAATTTAACAAAGGCTCTTTGACTTACATTATAAACAAGTTCTGGTTTAAGAAGTTTTTTTTATTTTTTCTCAGCATAACGACATATTAAAAGTCTTTCTTGATCATGCACCTTTGCTGCAGAAATGTTTAAGTGCTATATCTATATATAAAAACTGTATAGTTGGTATGTCTGTACATTGAAGATATTTGCAAAAAGAGAAATTAAGATATGCTAATTTAAATGGAAAACACGCTTGTATCATTGAAAAAATTACATTGAAAAAATCATTAGTTAATCATTAGCATCTCAAAATTCATCTAAAAAATATTTAATAAACGCAATTACAAACCTTCATTTCACGCCCTTTAAAGTAACACATTAGTTAATTTAAAACATTCAACAGATGGCATTGTACATTTTTTCAAATTCGCCCATGAGTGTGTTATTAACGTTATTGTGGGCACATCTAGTCTAATATTTGTTTATTCTCAGCCATATACAGTATAGAAAATATAGTTTTCTATATGTGATTTAAAACAGTTCACATCCATGCTAATATGTTGACCTTTCTATAAGTCTGAAAAAGTCCAATACCACACACATCCAGCTTCTTTGATTACTAGACTAGCATTATCTAGACTAGACTATAAATCTCTCTGAGGAGTATCCTCAGTAGGACTGTCAGTCCTAGTTTTATGGGCATGTCCTCTGGGCCTTTCAATCCCATTAAAGGAGTGTGTATTGTACTGCATCAAAAAACTCCAAAATGTATCACATTGAACAATTAATAGCTATCAATCCCTTTTTTCCCCTCATACACTGAATAGTTGAAAAAGTTTTTATTATTATTTTTATTACTCATTTATCACTTTTTTATTAACTACTTTTCAATATTTAAAAAGGTGCTAATGGTCAAACTGACTGCACTTGTTCTGCTTAAATAAAAACAGTGCCTAAAATGGTGTGATCAGGAAAGGATCTCTGACCTTGTAATTCCGAGTTAATGCTGGGAGAAATGAAAACCTCCTCAGCCACTGCACTGTGTTTTTGTTGAGGGGGCTGGAAAGTGGGCTAACATCATCGCTGGTGTCTATTGCACTTGATTGCAAGGATTTACTTTAGAGGCTGCTATTTCTGATGCTGTCCTGTGAGAGATACTGTACAAAAATTGCCAGGCACAGCTTTGCTCAGCACAACACGTCATCCTTTAGTAAATTAAAAGGACCACGCCTGAAGCTCTGCACTACAGAAAGAACGGGACTACATTCAAAATGCATTAAGTGAAGAAGATAAAGGGCAGATCACCTTGAATGGGTGCACATATCATACACTCATTTGGTATATACCCCATAGACAGTTTGCTGAATCTACTTTTTCATTGTTTGTGCATGAATGCTATAGGAAATAATGAGTGTCTAGTATCAAAAGGCTACTGTACCATGTCTCAACCTCCTATTTGAGGAGCCATACTATTCGTTTTTGGAAGTATTTTGGATTTATGAGATACCAAACACAGCAAACATTGCCAATGTCTGAAAGCAAAATACAGACAGTAAAATCATATACTGTAGCTTGTCAGTGTCAATGTCAAGTGCTTATAAAGGGAGAAACACCCACTATGTATATATAAATTTTATCTGTATACAATACTGTAGGTTCCCACCTTACGAACATTCAAGTTACGAATTTCCGCAGATATGACTGGACTGCGAATCTATGAACATTTGTAGATGTGAACAAATCGCAGAAGTAGCTAACGTGAATTGTACAAAAAGACACTGCAGTGCACCAAATATTTACAATTACAATATATGCAATATTTTTAGTGTGTATGTGAATGTATAAAATGTCCAAAGTCTGGTATATTGTATGTAAATGTATGTGGGGGTGCAGGAGAAATAAGTCGGCTTCACCAGTTTCAATGAATCAGTCAGGAAGCACGATGATGCAAAATTGCTGTCCTGTAAAGCTGTGCCGATGGTGAATAATACTAATTTCAAAAAATCCTTAACAAGACAGAGTTTACAGTCCAATACAGCTCTGTGACAAAAGAGCATCCGTTCAAACGCGCAAGGTCAGCTTACAAAGTGCGCCATTAGGATTCTCTTCGCGATTTAAAGGGGCTTTTAAGAGAATAATGTGGAACCAAAACACCAAAGCTTTGTGTTTGGGTTTTTTATGCTTTACATTGTATATTTGTGACAAAGGTGTATAAGACTCACTTTGTGCTCATGGAACGGAACTTGTTCGTAAGTCAGGGCCTTTATACCAATAAGCCAGACTATTAACACATTTATATAAAAAAAAAATTATTTAAATTTTTTTAAATTTAGTCCTGTCCAATTCTTTTTCCCCGATTTTCTCCCCAATCTAGTCGTGTCCAATTCCCCTCCTGTCACTAGGGGGTTCCCACATCAAGGCTACTAACCTCCATTCAGCCAGGAGGGCCGGGGGCTGTCACACGTTTCCTCCGAGCCACGTGACACCAGCCGACCTCTTTTTTTCAAACTGCTTGCTCACGCACCGTTGGGAAGCCAGGGCTATCCGCTCCTTCCGCTTGCACGAGCTCACAGACGTAGAGCCGTGCAATTAATGTGGGAGTACTAATACCTCTCATCCCTCCCCCCTCCCCTCTGAGAGAGCTCGGCCAATCAGCTCTCTCTGTGTCTCCGGCTGTGAGAGGTAAACAGCATCACCCCGGGTTTGAACCTGCGATTCCCGGATGATAGGGCGAGCGCTTTACCACTGCGCCACTCGGACACTTTATATGCTGAGTGCTGCACAAATCACAGAAACAAGTCAATGCTGGCCATGAGACAAAGGCACAAGAAAACAGAGTAAACCACAGCCCACCATGCTATGGCCCAGCAGGTAAAGGGCCCAAGGTCACCGACCCAGCCTCCAAACTCCGCAGATCCTAATTCTGATCGAGCACCTACGATATGTTCCAGACAAACAAATCTGATCCACAGAAGCCTTTCCCCACAAACCACAGCACCCAGCGGATCAACTGTCAACAACCTGGTGCCTGAACTGCCCAAGAGTGATGCCCAAGTACGGGAACCTACACAATACTAAGCATAATGTTTTGTGTTTTAACTTTATGGCTGTTCATATAGTCTATTTTTGTTGTTGTTTTTGTTGTTTTTTGAATAAATGTAATAAAATGAAATTACTATTGTTTACCATGTTTGAAAGGAAGTTTACCATGTTTATAAAGGAACGAAACAGTATGAACCCACTGTAGCATTATAAAGCAACAAACGTAGCTGCCAATCGGTCTGACTGGTTTATGAGTCATTATTTGCCTTATATCATTCTAACAATATCATCAACGTTACAATGCGTTGCTCAGTATTAATAGTTTCATTATTGAGTTAACCCAGGCAACTCCGCATAGAATAGAATAATAATAAAAAAAAACATTAACTTGATTCAGGCCATGTAGTTGTCTGGAAATCAATGGCGTACAGCTGTTTGTATTTAAAATTATGCGTTTTCATTTTTGCAAGGCAACTCATAATAGTGATAATTACCAAAACAGAAAGCAGCTTGGAGCAGACATGCATCAGTTGTTGATGCTTTCACCCTGTTACTATATAATTTCCCAATTAACATCTGTGTTTGTTCTCTAAATCCTTATCACGAACACACTGGAAAGACATTATAATTAAAACAATAGGCTTTCATCCTGGAATAAAAGATGCCTAACAAATTCTAAATGTAATGTGACTGACATCGTAATGCAATTGCATTTAGATTATTGCCAAGAGAAAGCTAGATCACTATGGTGTTGCGTTATGGTTAAAAAGAAATCACCTGCTGACCTTCCATGCTATTGATTGCTGATTTCCTTCTGGATAAAATTGCTAAAAGAAAAAATAAATCTGATTATTCCTTATTATGCTTTTCACTATTGAAGCAAGATTATACTAAGCTTACTAGAGACAAAGAGGCTAATACCCTCTGTGTATCTTGCGGCAGGGGAAAGAAAGGTCATTAGCCTGAGTGCCTTCAAAGTAGCCTCAGCTAGATGGCATAAATTATTTGAAACCAAACAAGGAAATAGATAGTGGCCACATTATTAGCAGCCTGGAACAGAATTTTCAAGCCACATTACCTAGTAATACTTCAGGCATTTGAAATTACTCTAGTTAATTTACTCGGTAGCTGGGCTTCCATATTAGCTAAATGCAATTAAAAAAATTATTTATAAGAAATAAAAATGCAAATAAATGTTCCCTTTAATTATTTCTATTGTAGGTGACGTAAAAGTGTTTAGGGAAAAAATATAATACCCAAAGGAAATGGCAGTTTTTTACCTGTGTAGTACGGACATAAGTGCCAAAACAGCATTGTAGGAGATAGATTTAAAGTTAGATTTTTATCTATTTACTGTATATAGTTTTAGTAATGTATTTTTTCATGATCTAAAGTACATATGTTTTGATTTTGCTTTCATTAATTAATTCAAGGAAAAGCTTATTTCATTAAGCTTAATTAAAACATCATAGAAATATCTGCTGCGGCCACGTTCAGATATATTTAGATTTGGGATTGACACAATAATATAATATTTTTTTCTTGGGCTTTGTCCATTTGATCATAGGGGCCACCACACTGGATCATTTCGATCCACAAGATCTGGCACAGGTTTTATGTAAAATGCTCTTCCAGTTAAAACCCTTTATTTACTAACCAGGCTTGGGTCCAGTGCATGCACTGGCAGAGTTGTATGGGGTATAGGTGTAAGGATCTTGCCCTGGGGGCCAATGGTGATGAACTAACTGGGCTCGAACACCCAACCCTTTAATCAGCAACCTAGAGCCTCAACTGTCTGAGCCACTACGCCTCTGTATTAATATCTTTACTTTCATTTATTTGAAAAGCCAATTTCCATCATAGTGGGTGTTTTTTTTATTTTTTTATTTATCTTTTTATCATTAGAACAACTTTTCCATTTGAAACAATGGTAAAAACTTTTTTTTGTGATACGTGTTGTAATATGAAACTGTGGGCTCTTAGATTTAGTTTATCCACATTAGTTTTATATTCACATTATAAGAGCTCACAAAAATAATAGATGTAAAACCAGACACTACTGAATATAGTAATTTAAAGTTAATAGCTGTGCTGTTTACTTGACATAAGGGTCAGACTTCAATAAATTGAAGATAAAAAATAAATTGGCAAAGAGAAGTATGAATATTTTTTCTCTGGCCAGGTTTTATGAGACTTCTCGTCAGTGGTGCAGGTGGTTATGTACTTTCACAATCAATGGCAAAAGGAATGATGTGACTTGATTTTTTTGCAAAAAATCATTTTAAATATTTGCCCTTGCAAATGATGCAATTGCTAATATTTTTCATCTTAATGTTTGACTAAAAGAGTACATAAAACGGTCTTTAACATGTTTAGAACAGAAAATTTTTTACAGTTACAGTAGGTATAAATTTGGAACCATACGACATTTTAATTATGTGCTTCTCCTTAAACAACCCAACTAATATAACAGAAGGAAAGTCAGGATGATACAGATTGAGGAGAAAAAGAGAGCATCTTAAAATATATAAAATATGTTGAAATATGTTTTGAAAATGTATCATTATGTTATGTTGTTCTGCTCATTATGTTAAAATCAGATTTAATTAAAACTTAAGGAGTGATTTTATAATATTTGCCAGAAAATGTAGTAAACCTTGATTTTAGTGGCATTAACAATGAATGTACAGTATAAAACCTTTGCTTGTGTTAAGCTAGCTGATGGTAGTGATAAAACAGTTTTGATTTCTACAGTACAGGGTTTATATGGTCATGAAAATCTGGCAATGGATTTTTAAACAAAGTTTAAAATCTGGCAATGGATTTTTAAACAGAGTTTGGGGATTTAATAATGTCAATTGTTCTTCTGTTTGTTTATAATGAGCTCTGTGTCTGTGTGGGTTTCATTGTGTGTGCTATACTTTTTCCCAATATCACCACCTCAGGTAACGTAACCTGGCTGCAAATCCTATGGTTTAATTAGAGCTCTGCATATGGCAAATATGTTGTGGACTTTAGTGTTTTGGGTGTTCTTTAACACCCAGTGAGTAAAACAATTAAGATATATCTTTATTCCTCTCACAGTGGGGAAATTTCTAAACCAGCTAATTTCTAAAATTAGCATGAATGCTAAAACAAAAACAAAAGCGACCAACCCTTCAAATACTACTTTTACTTCTCGTTTTACTTCTACTTATTATTATTACTATTATTATTTTTCATTAACAGTCTAACAAGAATGATGGTCTCTTTCATAAAGCAAACCAAACACATGGCCCTGCATGTTATCCTTACTGTAGTGTCTTTATATAATTATACTGTGAGTATAATTTGTAATACCCCCTAGCTATATCCAGAAAATTATATTATTACTAATAATAATATATATATATAAAACTACTAATTATATTATATTATATTATATTATGTTATGTTATGTTATGTTATGTTATGTTATATTATATTATATTATACTAGAGAATAAGATATTATATTTACTCTCATGGGCACAAGGCAGGGTGCCAATCCATCACACACTCACACTATGGGTCATTTTGGAAATACCAGTTAGACTAACCTGCATGTCTTTAGATTGTGGGAGGAAACCAGAGCACACAGGGGAACCCTCCAAGCACAAGAAAAACAAACTCCACACAAAGATCCAAAGCTGGGACTCAAACCCTCGACTCTAGAGGTGTGAGGCCACAGTGCTAATCACTGCACCACATTGCTGCTGATAGTCTAATCAATTAACATATGTCCAGATTAAACAGAGCAGCAGCTACAAATGCTACTGAATGACTGAGACTGTTAAAATCACCTTACTGTAACATGTGTTTTACGGCTATTAAACCAACTGTGGGCGATCAAGAAATAATTGTTGCAGTGCAGTGAGCAAAACTGCTATTATTTTCACTACTATCAGGCAGGAGAACACTTTACAGTATTTGAGGATAAAGTGCATTTTTGTTTTTGCTTTTTTTAATGACTATCCATGCAGAAGGCCTGGTTCTATTCCCAGCCAATGTCCAAACCCCAGCCACTGGATGCAGTGCCGGTCCCTAGCCCGGATAAAATGGGAGGGTTGCATCAGGAAGGGCATTTCGTGTAAAACCTGTGCCAGGTTGTTGTGCGGATCGGGTGGTGAACCCTTGCTGGGAACAACCATGGAAAGAGAAAGATTATATGTAACGCTTTGCCCACTAAAAATGTATAGGTTCACTTAGCACTGAATAACAAACCAGTATATGATCTCTCTCTCTCTCTCTCTCTCAAATAAGAAAAAAAAAATCAAAATCTATGTCAAGCCTAATATATACATGAATTAGCTGGTATATGTGGGAGACTCCTGGAACTACTGGGAGAGGTGGGGTGTCTGCATATGCAGTGAACAGTTCTATTTAAATTATGTGTAACATTCCATATTTAATAATATGCTTCAAATATTCAGTTTTTGCATGGTTAAATCACTTAAAAAACATATTAAGTTTTTGACTCTAGTCAGTGATGTGTTAAAAAATACTATAAACTGGACCAGGCACAATAAGGTATTTTCAGATGTACTGTAGGTGTAAAGATAAACATAAGCAAAGCTTAAGCCATGCATCAAGTGGTGTGGAAATTTAATAAATTGTCTGAAGATCAACAAGATTATTGAGTACATCAGTGTAAGACTGGCTGGAGGGAACAGATAATGAAAATGTGAACTTGCGGCAAATTCTTTTGTATAACTTTCAGAGATCAACAATGAACAATGCCCATTGTGTTAACATTTGTGTGCTATCTGAGCTACCTCTTACTGTAAATATGGATTTGATTTGTTTACTGAATCTGCCTGTATATTACACTGCCCCACAAGTTCCTCCCCTGTCTAACAGAGAAGCCCAGGTTTAAAAAAGCACATACATTCGACTGCCCCTGGCTCCCAAATGTTAGGATTTCATTTCAAATCCTGACAGACCAGAGTCAGGTAATCAGAAAGGTGCAGGTAGTTGCAGTGGCATTGAAAGCTGAAAACAAATGAAATTGCCTGTGCTTGGGGCCTCATGAGGATTCGATTGGGAATGGGAAACTTGGATGTAAAGCATGGGTTTTGTTTTGTACACTTGACTAGTACTGAATTGTTTCTTGTTCTCCTACCTGATTAAATGCTGAACTACAGTTTAGGAGCCACTAGGAGGAGTTTGTAAGTGTAGGTTAGACCACATCTCCTGACAGTGTACATAGGTGGACAACAATTGTGACACGAAATGAGGCATAGGGGCTTTAGGAAATACTAAGTTTCACAATAGTAATATGAGAAGATTGCATATAGATTGAGGCTGCAGTATTGTCTGGCAGAAATAGGATGAACAGGTTATGGTTTAGATGGCTAGGATCTTTCTATTTCACTTTGCAATTTTTTTGGGAGTACTGTAGGATAAAACCAGAAAATCAAAGGAAAACTATGCTGATACCGGAAGACCGGAACAGAAAGTGTGCACAGATACTAACTTACGACAGCCATTCCACCCTAGACTAATGAGTCAAATATGAGATTAATGAATGCATATTTAAATTTTAAAGTGGGTTAAAAAATATATAAAAAATTAGACCTTGTTGATAGATGTTTTTTCTTTTGTAGTATTTAACAATGAAAGCTACAGTATCTAAATGAACTTCCTGATAATATAATGTTTGCATTTCTATATTAAGTCAATTACCCAATAGATGTATCAGTCACCCCTTTTTTAAAATCAGTAAGAGATTTAAATGTACATCAGTAAATGTTGCATGAAATGAGCATGCTAGAATCGATAAAATAGCTGAAAAAGCTGAAAGATAAAATAGATAAAAGAGTAAAGAATTAGGAGTTTATCTGTTTACAACATAACAAAAAATATATATTTATATTTTTGCTGACTAGTTTCTTAAGGGCTTTTCTTGTTTTAGTAATCTACACTTTTTTTTACTTTCTCTATACTGTATTTTCTCTCTATACCTTTGTTTTAGGTTTTCAGAAGCAAAATCATTTATTTTCACTTTTTGACACCGCTGTATCCTGTGTTTCTCTTTTGCTCCTTTTCTGTTCCTTTCAGTTCCTCCCTCATGCTTGCTCTATCATTCCTAATTCAATTAAACAGAATATTGTCGGGTTGACGAACAAACAGAAGGCCCATCCGTCTTCTCTAGGCTTCATTTCACACTAGGCCCCTCAATAATATTACAGTCAGCCCGATACTAGCAATTTGTCCCTGTCAGACCCATTCATCCTGTGTCTTTATCTCCCAACAGACCCAGGAGTCACTCAACCCCAATAATTTGGAGTACTGGATGGAGGACATCTACACGCCAGGCTACGATTCATTGCTCAAACGCAAAGAAGCAGAGTTTCGGAGGGCCAAAGTTTGCAAGATTGGTGCTTTGATCGCTGCGGCGGCCTGCACTGTGATATTGGTCATTGTCGTGCCCATTTGCACTATGAAGTCTTGAGGTCTTCTTCTGTGTTGCCAATAACCACAAGAAGTTTTGTCTTGCTGATGTATGGTTCATGTTGGTGCCTAGATTAAGCCTTATTGTGAATTTGTTGGAACTTTTAATGACAGGCACCCTTTCAGAGAACTCGTATGCTCAGTTTTTGGCTTAATCCAGGCGCAGTGAACTGGTTCTAGAGTCTATAACTACAAATACAATTCCTTACCAAGGATTAACATTTAATGTTTGTTCTTTTTATTTCTAGTAGAACAATTATTTGTTAACATAGACTTTTATGGAACATATATAAATTTTTCTTGTTTTATAGCTAGTATTTAACATACTAAATTAAGATATTTCAATTCTGAAATCTTTATGTTGTTGCAATAGACACTACAAGGAAGGAAGCATAGTATATTTTTTATTTTACTATAATCCTATGAGAATTATTTTTCAATGAATTTGCAGACAGAATGTGATCCTGCACAGCAAGGTTTATCTTTTTTTGACAAATCAGGAATGTTTTATTGGGTTTGTGCAATGTTTTCTTTTCTTAAGTAACAATTTAAATATGATAGATGATTAGATTACTATATATTCAAGAAACCAATTTTAGAGGAAGTGAATGTATGAAGGGTCACTGTATGTATTAATCGTATGAGGATTCTAAAGTGATTCCTCTTTTGATGTTTACTTGTTATTTACATATGTACTCTTTACACATAATTAAAGGTTTATTTAACAATTAATCAGATACTGGAACAATGCAGTATTTTAATAAGCATAATTTGCCTTGATCATGATTTACTTGAAGCTCTAATTGTTTATTTTTTGAATTTGCACCATATGAAAATTGTCGGCTTTATCCTTATTTATGTCTATGTCCCAAATAATATGGATCACATTTACAGTAATCAGTGTTTTTATGCTGCTTTTACATGCTTATCCAATGTCGTCGCCCCCCCCAAAAACACACACACACACACACACACACACACACACACACACACACACACACACACACACACTTATAAGGTCTCAGTGTTTTTGCATTCCAGTACATTGTATTTAGTATTTTGGCATTTTCTTTAAATTTCCACTGTTCTTTAAACATCTACTCTGAGTCAAGGATAGATGTCAGTATCCAAATTAATCTCATGATAATTACATGTAATGGCACATATACGGGCATTACAAAAACATTTGCCAAAAATGTCAAGTGCTAAAATGTATAGAATCAATTTATAAAAAGCTGTCCTGATAGTAATTACCTTAAGTACCCTCCATAGTAATAGTTAAAAAAGGCAGTGAGCAGAAGGTTTGTTAAGCCTGAACTAATTATGTTATTAGGTCAAAAGTAAAGTTACATGTACAATACATCTATGTGACAAACTGTATTTAAACCAGCCATCATAAATGCTTATCTCTACCACTAACTAGCAAAATGAGAAAGGAGACTAAGTACGTATCTAGGTACTTAGATAGGCTGCAGTAGCACAAAGCGTTTACTAGTTTTCCTTGCAACACATTTCCCAGTGCATATTTTGACCCATTAAAATGAAATTACAATAATAACTTTCAGTGAACACTAGAAATTGGCATGCATCCTATATGCCTATCTTTGCTAGGATTAAGTAGAGTCCCTTCATTACTCTTTATACAGGCCTTAAGACCACTGAATGCAAACTGCCAGCTATGTGTTGCTTTTAAATTTAACAACCAGAACAAATTCACCTTGGCTACTTTAGTTTGAAATCAACAAATGTATTTTTTTTATTGTGATCCAACTGCTGCTGAGATGGAAAAAAAAACAAGTTGTTTTGCTATAACATATCAGTAAGATTGACTCTGCTATAGAGACAAGGGTTTCATTAAAAAAAAGCTCTGAAGTGAGAAATGGTCGTTGTATACAGTAGAGTACATTTCTCTAAGTAATTTAACTAGACTTGTGGGAATTTAGCCCTAATTTTTGTGAAATTTGTGGCACATTGACAACCACATTTTATGAATGTTCTGTGTATCATAACCTGACAGATCGATCAAGATTTGGTTTAGTGAAAATTTACATTTTTTTTTTTCTTAAAAAAAATGGCAGTCAGCCTAGAAATTGGGTTATTCTGGTCTGACTAGTTTTTTATCAATATATGCCAAATTTTTATATTCCTACGTCAAATGACATATTCATAGTTCATATGTGACCTTGATGGAAATACAGTATAAATACTATTCAGGTTGATGTTTCCAAAACATGGCAGCATTCAACTACATTGTAATGGTAAAAATATTTACAAAGGAAAAGTATTTAGGATTTTTTTTTTTTGGTACATGTTGGTTATTTTGGTCTCAAAACTGTAAGTCAAGTATAAAGAAAAAAAGCCAAACACTAACTGTATTGGTAGTTCGACTTACTCTGAAGTTAATTTAAAATGATCTAATTGATTTTTCGCAAAACTATTCCTGTAATAAGCAGCTTTTTGAACGTGAGTTTTTAGTTGATGGATGGTACTCTGTATGAACATTACTTTCAGTTGATGGATGATTCTCTGTTGGGTGACTCTGCCTTTATCATGGGAACTGTGAGCCCTCGTACACTGTAAGACCCTGTACATAAACTTCAGGTTCAAAGTGCATAATGTGAAACAGGTGTAATTGGAATAATGCTCTAATAAAACTCATTGTTCTGACTGTTGAAGGAATGACCCAGAACTCTTGAATTTTGTTTAAAATATAATTTATGTGGCTGACCAATCTTTTTATTTGTGGAGCATAATGTTCAAGACCATTAAGGGTTAAAACATAGTAAATGAGGGTAGCATAGGTAGTAGTAGGAGTAGAAGAAGAAAAAGGTAGTATACATATTAAAGGGGGGGGGGGGAGGAGTACAAGGTTATTTTCCTTTTTCACAAATTGCTTTTACTAGCAATTCCTTGAAACCTAACTGTGATGGATTATGACAAATCCTGTAGGTGAGTGTGGAGTAGGTCAACATCTTCCTTCAGCAGGAAGGACTCTGGCCTTTAAACCAGTGCAGCTGGCTTGGTTACAAGAGGCAGGTATACTGTAATTAGACTTGGCATTGGCCCCATCCACACAGAGATCAAGAGCAGATCTAATACAGAATGTCACAGAAGACAGCCAACACTTAACAACAGCAGGGAGCATTGTGTAATATAGGTCTTGAAAAGTTTACTGGAATAGCTGTAACTTTTAAACTCAAACCAGCGTAACCAGATGTACAATTCCTCAGGGATAAACCTGAAAATTAATACTATACAGGCCTAAATATTTGGGAAAAGATTATATAACAAAAAACTTGTACTGTACATACTGTATCATTTGGCTCATAGGCAGTTTGCAGTTTGTTATATAGTTTGCTTCTTTCTTTCTTTTAATGAAGAAAATTTTAGGAAAAGCACCAACAGTAGTGCAATTTTAACACATTTTAACCCGACCTCTCATACATTCAACCAAGTAAATTTAAAATCAGCAATAAAACTAAAAAAAAAAAAAAAAAAATTTATTTTTTACTTGCAATATACTATATATGGTCATACATTCATAATGTAATCTCAAATCTAATATTAAATTAATAAGATTAAGGTATTAATCTTATTTCTAGTCAGAATTTTACTATTTTAACTACTTGTTTTTTTGCCTTATTCATAGAAAATGTAGGCTAGTTTTGCACATATTTCTTTAAAGAAGCAAGATTATTCATTAAAATATTAAAATAAATATGGTTAATAATCTTATGTTTGGTTTAGTGTGATTTTATGCTAAGAAATTGTAGATCATTTAATGAGATTCAAGATATTTGTACTTTTTAAGTTGCCATTATTTCAGTGTTTTTTCATTTTTTTCAATGCAAAAATCATTTTAACTGTCCAAAATAAAGCAGTGATTTTTAATGCCTTATTTGCCTTTATTATCTTCCTCCCCAATGTGAAAATATTCAACATTTCCAGACAATCCCCTGCTCCAGTTTCTAGAGAAAAGTTAAAATAGAATACTGCACACTCAAAAAAGAAGCCTTCAAAAATATTGAAATTAAGTGTTTCCATATAAAGCTGGTAGACAGTAAATAGCAATAAACAAAAAAAATCACTTCCTGTCACTGTTACACTCCTGTTTGAAAGTAAGCAATTGTCAAATATCCTTTGAGCTTTATATACGTGGTCATACATCTCTGAAAAAAATATTTTTCCACTATAAATGTGAACACTATACATCAATAAACAATATATTTCATGTTTTACATGTAATATACCATAGATATCCACAAAATCACTTTTTAAAAATAATAATATAAAACAAATACTTTTTTAATGACCAAAAAAGATGGATAATGGTTGTATTTATGATATGTGTTGTCATAAACTATCTAAAAAAAATAAAGTGAGCTGACATTTTTAAGGAACAACTCAATACGTTAAAAACAAATTTAAAAAATATGCCATTGCATAAAACCAGTGACTTTTACAAACTCCAAAATCAATCGGGTAAATACATCATCTATCAAAATGAGTGTTATGCTTTCTGATGGCCCCCAGATCACTTGAGAATTAGTTACTGTAAGAGACCTTTCTTGGCTCCTACAGCAGTAAAGTGTCAAAAAGTGCAGCTGGAGAAGGAAGTCACAAGCAAGTCTCCGCCTGGAGCCGTTCTTTTTGAACAAATGCACCACATGCCAAGATAACCACTACAACCAAGAGCTTTCACTTTGGATTTTTTTTGCAGTTACAGTATTTTGGCATGAATTTTATTGTAATTTTTTTTTGTATTTTACATATTTCACATATTGCACATTACTTATTGATTCCATAAAAAAATAGGTAAAGGCTTATACAGTACAAGACAACTGTACAATTAACTTAAAAAATCCAAAACTTATATCTTGACGAAAAATCATGGGTTATTACACCAGTGCTAAATTCCAGCGGAGTTAAAATGATTGCTGTTATGATGACGTGACTTTGATATTGCATAATAATATTATTTTACTGTTAGATGATATAAGTGATATGTAAGTGATATAATTTGATAATGCACAAATGAAACACAATGTAAACTCTTATTTTGATATTGAATTTTATTATATAAAAAAATTATAATGTTTTTTTTTATTTAAAAATCCCACACATTTGACCACAACAAACCACTATCATCCAAAAAATTTATGAAAGCTGATGCACACGCATTATGCAGGTTTTTTATTAGTCACATTAATATATTTTAGGCAAAGGGAGACAAATCCATTTCAAACTAATCAGTTAATAGTTAAAGGTCTTTTTCATGGAACCAACAGTTGTAGGATTTTAACAATCTTCTGGCTACTAACACAACCCGAATTGCTAAGCTACCATGCTCTATAATGACTTCCTGCATTATGTATGTCTTCCCCTGCTTGTACTGTATAAATCCCTATTGACTGCTGACTGGTTTATTACATGCTAAAGCGCTGACCGATTTAGTGTGCACCTTGAATGGTAATGTGTGCACATGCTTGCAGTTCAAAGACAAGGCTATTTATTTTTTAATTAACATTTTAGCAGTACTTCTGGCCTTTTAATATGCATGACATAAATTTTTGTTTTATATGCTGTGACCTTTAGAAGCAATATTTACAGATTTGGCAGGCAGTTGGCAGAGAGATTAGAAGGTGCTATATAAGCAATGCTCAATGTTGTGCATATGTTGTGCATTCCTGCCAGACATATCTCTGCCTTCTCATCGAGGCTTGGCAGAAAAACGAAAACTCCAATTGACTACTTTGATTTCAATAGGCATTGTGAGAGCATTTGGAAAGGTTTCGCAGTTATTTATAATCCACTGATGATGCGGCCTATTTGGTTAAGTATGTCCTGGATATCTCCAGAAAACAACCTTTTTTAAAGCTGATTTCTCATTGTTCCCTATTATCACCTATTTTAAGACTAATAACTTTACCTATTCATGAAGCCAGATCCACTAGCCTTAATAATAGATTCCTAGCTGACAGCTGTGTATGGTGACAGACTTTACATCCAGTCATGTGAACAAATACAGTAGTATGCATATGCATCCTAAGGCCACAGTCACTGGATATATCATTACAGTATATTGACCCTGTTCCAGTTATTACATGTCTTACATACAAGTCCATTATTTATTAAAACACCATTATTGTGATATTTCTTCACTATTATCCACACATTACTAAGTATTGTTTTGGCTCTAGCTTGGTTAAACTTGTTGCCTTTTCAGTTTAGCCATGTTTATGTCAGCTTGCTGACTTTATTGGTGAATATTTACACATTTATCTCACATAGTCAACCTCTCATCGCCTAGCTAATAAGCACTGCATAATCAAAATCCATCAACTGCTAAATGTTTTTATTTAAAAATGATTTCTCCAATGTACATGATTCTTGACACACAATTTTCCATCTGATTCTACAATCATGCGACATATTCCTCGTAAACAAGGCTTCAGACATGGATCACAGTGTTCTGTTCAACTAGTTATTTCTAAAAAAGGTCTGGTACAGTGAGCTGGAAGGCAGACATATTCATTACCATTTGTCATGCTAATTATGACACATCATTAGAACAGTACATTTCATCTTTTAACACTTATCGACACTGGCTGTAAGCATGTTGGTGTGATAGTTCCTCCTGGGGCACTGCATGCCACTTTAAAGAGATAATTCCACCACCTGAACCCTCTTTCCTGTTTAACATCAAGGAACCCTTTCTAATAGTAGTCATGAATACAGTCCAATTAGCATGGACTAGAATAGCCCTTGTATGGTACTCTACTTGACCTCATACAAGTATATAAGTATCGCATTGAGATTCCTGGAGAGACTGTGGAGAGAACGGCTAAAGGGGAAACCAAGCAGTGGAGACATGCAAAAGGAGTCTGTACACCAAAGGAGAGGAGGGACTACCATGCAGGTCCATAACATCTCTTCATCTTTTTCAATCAGAGCATAACAGTTTATTTACCATATGCCTTGAAGTAGCTTGTTAAGGTTAGATGTCAGAACATAATGCAGATGTCAGATGATGATGACTGATGTTAACCAGTATATTTTCAGTTATCACCTTACATTATCTACTTATACTTTAAAGGTTTTAATTAAAATGGTGGACATATCAGGTTGAAAGTAAACGGCAGTTAGTCAAAAATCAAAGCTGTAAAATCACGACAGTATAATCAATATATTTGCAAGAAATATATATCTAAAATTTCTCCTTTACATTTTCATTAAAAATGCTGTACTTTCCAATTTAAGCCAATATACCAACAAACACACTGCAAGGTAATATTTCATACCATTTCACACCAGACTATGCTGTTAATTCAACATATGCTGTGCAGTCCTTGTTCTAAACCAACAACCCTCAAATCACTTGGTCAGGATGGAAAATCCTAGTTTGACCCCCCGATGTCATGACCCCAATGTAATTTTCTTCTGACACAGCATCAACCTCTGTACAAAGCACACAGAGAAAAGAGAAAACAGAAATTCTTGCAGGCTATTGAAAAAATTGAGAGGTCTTAACTCAGCCTAAGGTATGTACTCTCCTTCCTAACAGATATCATGACTGTATCATTGATATACTGTCTAACACTACAACCCCCTAGCTCTCACATTTAACAGAAACCCCTAATAAGGACATGGACATGCGATATATTGCTAAGGCTCACAAACAAGGCTATGTTTGTCAGGTTCTTCTTCATCCAGGAAAAAATGGGGGGCATTTTATCATATATTTACTCACTCACTCACTCATTGTCTATACTGCTTTATCCTGTTTACAGGTTCGCGTATCCCTGGTGCCAAGCCCAGGAGACTTGCACTACAAGGCAGGGTACACCCTGGACAGGGTGCCAATCCATTGCATGGCACACACATTCACACATTCACAAGCTCATTTACACACTATGGACAATTTGGGAACACCAGTTGAACTAATTTGCATGTCTTTGGACTCTGGGAGTAAACTGGAGTACCTGGAGTAAACCCATAAAGCATGGGGGAAACATGCAAACTCCATGCACACAGACCTGACGCGGTAATCGAACCATCAACTCTGAAGGTGCAAGGGCTAGAGCACTGTGCTGCTCCTCTGTGTTTCAGGCAATTGAAATTGACATCCATAGAGACACAGTAATAATAATAATAATAACAATAATAATAATAATACATGCATTTATTAATTTTTAAATCATTAGGAGATAACCAGATAACCTTATGTTTTCTTTTCTAAAGGCTGAAGAGAGTAAATTTAATTAACCAAATACTATCACATAATATAAAAGTGTGTACAACAACCAATCTTTTGAGCAGTATCTTTATAAGTAGCTTTAGGTAGCTATTCGTCTACTATAAAGATAACCTCTTATTCACCTTACAGAGTCAAAATGCTAAAATTAGAAAAATAACATTTACGTTGTTGAATTAGTATTGAATTAGTAGTATAGAAAAAGTATTTCTAAGGTAACTTTAGCAACACACACAGCCTATTTTGTTTAGCAGGGGCTGGAAACATCTCAACGTACATAATAGAGAGATTGACGTTTGAGACACTTCCACTTTGATTTATACCTTTGATTAAGTTAAGTTGTCACCATTCAGCTACCTCTGATGCCAAACAAGGAAACATTTTCCAGGTTTAGAACACCATGCTACTAGGCTTTAAAGTTTGCATTTCTCATTTGTTTAGTATATTTACTGGAACTGAGTATGCAGACGTATGTGCCATGCCAGTCTGTTTTGGTATGTACATAAGCAGTAATACCTTAGTATTGCTTTCTTCTACCATCTCATGGTGGAACTGATATTATTACTCTATTTAGAATTTCATTATGTTTTTTTGTTTTTTACTAAAAAAAGTGAATCACATTCTCCAGATGCTTCTAAGGCATATGCAGCTTTATTTTTTAACTTTTGAATTGCTATTTAAAGGATATATCTAATTTCTCTTATACCCAGACAATGTTCATATTCAGCTCGATAACGGATTGTATCTCCTAACCTGGTCGTTTGATAAAGCACCTATCAATTAATAAATTTCGTCATGCCCAACCCCCTTCAGGCACCTTCTTGGCTATAAGGAAGCATGACTTATATTATATTACCTACCAGATTCAATAGTCGATGTTTATTGATGTATGTACTTTCCTGCCTGAGACCCCAATCTTATCCTAAGCCCCAAATAACAGGGGCTATTTTTGCAGTCCCTTCTATCATTTTGATTTAGCAGCCTGCTAATGATAATTAACACATCTCATTTGATGTTTGTGGACCTGTGAACTGTGATAGGTAAAATCACACAGATGGGGAAGCCTACAAAATGCCTTCTCTATGCCAATAATACTTTATATTTTAGTGTTTTCCCCAATGATAAGTGATATGCTTCTCTAAGGGCTGAAAAGAGATTCGATCTTGCTTTAACAGTTGAAGGGTGATATTTAATTTTTAATTAGACAATGATGCTACATTCACTGTTTGTGTTAAGTGGCAAAATTGTCCTGTGCAAAATGGCAGAAAAGCACTGGGCTACATCTCCAGTCATATGCAACTCATATCAGCTACCCTGTGTTTCTGTTACAACTTCTACTTTATGTATCTATCTGGGTTTCTGTTTCACATTGTCTTAGTTTTGTTAACTGTAGTGTAGTTTATTGAAAATTGACTTAATACCTCTAGCAATACATCGAATATTAGAAAAGATGAGTTGCATGACCATTATGATCGAGCTGACAGTGATTGCTTAGGTGTCCGGCCATGTATCTAGTATCAATATGACCTTTAAACCCTATGTTTCATGGTATTCTTTGTTAGCTTACAGTATGTAATGATCCTTACTCTATCATAAGTAACTTAAGTAGCAGAAACTTTCATTTTGATGGGCAGTGTTGGGCCAATTTCTACATTTAATATGGCTTTAACATTCATGCTTGGTATTGAGGGGAATTGTATTTTCTCCCCTTTAATTCCATGATTACTGTATGTGTCTTTGTTTACTCATGCTTACTTCCTTTATCTCTTATCTTGGCTTTGTGCATTATCTACATTATATGCTACAGAGTGCATCAGTGCGTCCTTTCCACATATACATCAGCATAAGATACATAAAAAGCGTAAAGGTTTAAAAGCAAGCTGTTTCCAGCTTATGTTTAGACTTTAGAACACCCAGGATGCCTTTATAAATGAATGAAATAAACCATCTCTTTTCTTGTAACCTGGCTCTTGGTCTTCTAGTTTCTGCAGTTATCTTACTTTTGCTGCAGCTTTTTTAGGGTCATCCAGAAATAGTTTTTATATTTCCACTCTACCTACACAAACACTCTATTCCTGGGAGTGAGGAGGAAACCGGAAATCCTAGATAAACCCTAGAATAATACATTGAGAAAGTGCAGAATTTGTCACAGACAGTAATTCAAGCTTACAATCAAACCTGGAGTGATGTGGAAGCTCCACTTACTGTGACACGGTGCCTCCAAATCTCAAACAGCTTTAAGATATTTGCTTTCCACCAATCCTTGTGATATCTGGTGTGTTTATGTTGTTTCTTGATCATTGGATTTCGTCCTATTTTCCTCTAGGGACCCAGTTCACTTTCCTGTGTTTTCTGGTTGCTGCCCCTTTTTGTGAGCCTGATTTATGAGTATGGATTGCCCCTCAGTCTGCATGTCAACTGCATGACTCATGCTTGCAATAACTATAAGATCATTGGAATTCACTTAATAGACAAGCTATGATTCATACCTGCACAACTCCAGAACTGTTTCAGAAAACTTCTGTTTAATTTTTTATATCCGTCTGCTCCGATTCTGCTTTAAACACAACCTAATCACCCCTGACCTTATGTTTATGCCAGCAAACAACAAAGTGGCAGTCGAACATTAATTTTCTATGAATATGGGTGACAGATGGCCGCACTTTCAGCTATAGCACAAGGAACAATGACGCAAGTAATATTTCTCAGGCTTAAATCTATACAAATTGCATAGAGCAAGTGAGAACTTTTTTGAATAGTCTCAATTGATTACTAGTGTACATGTAGGGTAACCCTTTTTTATGTCTGTTTATACTGTTTGTTAAGATTTTCCCATTCAGTATTAACATATCAAGAAGTGTTTGTATACATCATTTATGCAAATTAAAATTGACCCTGGCTGTGGATGACAGAAACATTTTTGAATGTTACTTGTTAAACAGAAAACGCTTAATAAATAAATTCATTTTATTCAAAAGTAACAATTACCAAAAGGCCAGCATGAAGGTACAGTATCAGACCACCACTGATGGTCTACATTATACGTAATGACCACGAAATTATAATTACATGCTACAGCTTGTTCACAAGCAAGAGCTGATCATCAACAGCTTCTTCAATATAACCTCAATAAAATCAGCATCCCAATCCACTCAGTTACACTGTTCACCAAAAGCTTTTTACTTTATATTTTTTTATTCTCAATATTATTATTTTTTGCATGATCCAAACTTGTATGATGAGAGATATTTGGACAGAAAGGTGGCAGAACTTGGTCTATTGAAAAGATGTAATTTTTTTTTACCCCAAGCTTTATTAGTATGGTTCCGCAATTAAATAAATTGGACATACTTTTCCACTTAAATGTAGCCAATCAGCCAAGACATGTACCTAACAAGTACAGACAATCTAGCTTTAGATCTAAGAGAGGTATACTTGTGTGTGCAGTCTGTGAAATGCCAGCTACGGCTTATTTGTGTTTCTTTCCTCATGACATACTTTTAAATTACTTTATTTATAATTTACTTACTACTTTTGCTCTAAAGATCTTATTGAATAAAGAGCCTGTTAAGCACATCAAACAAAAGAATATTCTCGTCCATTATTAAAGGCAGAGTTTTAAAGAAAATGTAAAGATTTTAGCTATATTTATTCAATTGAATGGAATGCATCTAATACAATCACTGTGGTCACTTTCAGATTCAATAAGAAGTGTGAAACAAAAAGTGTGGAACAAATCTGGAAAACGATTTAATTAAACATTCTAAGCAATTTGGGTGAATATATACAGTACTGTGCAAATGTTTTCAGCCATTCCTCATTGCTTCAAATTAAAGTTATAGGAACCAATCTTTACTTGACAGACTGCAAAGTTCCTAAACATACAATTTAAAACTTTTGTTTATGTACCAATCTCAGCAGCAACCTTGTTTCTCCTCTCATCCGTCCCAACCACTCAACATTAAGCATAACCAGTATGCTAATTACAGGCCTGATCACCATCATACATTCACATTATACATTACAGTATGTGACTGTGACCATACCTAACTGTTCTCTCCTCTTCTGCTCTCCCCTCTCTCTTTTCCCTCTCTCTTCCTCATTCCCCCTCTCTCTCCTTCCCTCTCTCTGTCGAGCTACACATGTCGTTCCTGAGCTGCCAGTGATCCAGACTCCCTCTGCCCTCTGGACCTGTCTGACGGAGAGCTCGTCACATGGATGCCTTTGTGTCTCTTTGGGATGCATCCAGTGTCTGGGGAATAACTACCTGGACTCCATATTAACATCAATTAACGTCAACTGTTATAGCCGAACTGCCTGCCACCTAACACAGTATGATGCAGATCAATTCCTGCTACCTGTTTCACCCAAATGAGGATGGGTTCCCTGTTGAGTCTGGTTCCTCTCAAAGGTTTCTTCCTTTTACCATCTCAGGGATTTTTTCCTTGCCACTGTTGCCCTCGGCTTGCTCATCAGGGACTATCTGACCGTTTTGATTTATACACATTCACTTTCCATACAAACTTAAATAATTCTTTTGATTGTGGAAAGCTGCTTTGCGACAATGACAATTGTTAAAAGCGCTATACAAATAAAATTGAATTTAATTGAATTGAATCACCTGTCATCATCTGTACCTGTTTCTTATGGTAGATGTTTTTATGCTTAAATGATTCATAGATCGCTGTGTGGCTTAACAAACAAACAAACAAAAACTCCTGATCAGGTAGAGGGACTGGACTAAAAATGAGAAGGCCAAAGATGAGTAGCAAAAAAGTCCTTCAGGAAGCCTTGCTAACTTTTCCTTTAAAAATACATTGAAAATGCAAGAACAGTCTGGCTTGGGGTGCAAAATATGAATATATGGGTGGCTCAAATGATTTGCACAGTACTGTAGTCCTTATTGTATGTTATAAACATCCGCTTTTTTTAATGAAACACTTTACAGTATACAGTATATTTATGTATCAAAGATGTTGTGAGGTAAGTGTTTTATGATTAATTTGACAGTGCATGATGTAAGAAATTATTTGTATTATAATGTAATAGTGCACATGAAAGAATATTTAAAGCCTGGCATGATATTCTTAACCTAACCCCCACTGAATTGACTACAGTACCTGAATGCAGGTTATAAATTAATAAGTGCCATCCTAAGGGACTTACAAATGTGAAAACATCAAATGTGAATACATTTATCAGCCCATCAATTTTCTTTTTTATGGTTTCTATTTTTTCTTAACTACCTGAAAGTGCCTTAATTGAAAGCTTAAGTGGTAGTGCTGTGAATAGAGCTGTAAACCATTTCTGTTCATCATGCACTCATCTTTGTGCAACCTTATTGCTTTAATGTCATGTCATTAAAGGGCATGAGTCAAATCCTTTTGGGAGGTAAAAATAACTGTTTATATAATTATATAATTAATTACCTGGATTTTACTCAATCATTCCTATAGTGATTTCTGTTAAGTGATAATTTATGAACTAATAACTCTTGCTAACAATTTTAAATTGCTAAATTTTGCAGAATATCTAAAAAAAAAAAGGTGTTGAAGGGATCAATTAATAATTTCTGTCATGTTTATTGATTTTTGCATGATGTGGTTTTGCAAAGTTTTTAAAACAGACCATCCAAACACCTCGGCAACAACATATAATATATACAAACTATTGCTGCTTTTGCCCAAAATGTTTAAGCAAATGTAAAGTGCAAGCTGGGGCAGCAGATAGCACTGCCACAACATAGCTCCAGGGTCCCCCATTCGTTCCAGTTTTTGACTGTCTTGCTGGAGTTTTATTTGATTGTGACTGCCTGTGTAAAATGAATTTTTCTATCCTTATTATTTTCTTCCTGCATCTCTAGATTTTTCCTTTTAAATCAAAAACATGCATGTGCTCTAAGCTAATGTTTCGTGTATGTGTGTGTCTGTGTGTGTGTGTGCTTCCTTGTAATTGACTGCCATTAAATCCATGGTGTATTTCACAGAACATGTCAAGTATTTCTTGAATAGAGACTGGATCCATTGACCCTGGACAAAATAAAATGGTTACTAAAAATGTATTTAAATTTCATGCCTGTGATGATTTCAATACTTTCATCTCAATAGAGCAGATCGTCATTGACCCGCACAAATCTAGCAATGGATATCAAAAAGTAAACACCTTACTGAATCTGCTTTTGGAATCAGGTGTTATGTTCAGATATAAATTAAACTTATTGGTCGGGCAACACTGGGACTGTATACTCGATATAAGGTGGTGGAGTTGATCTATTGATGGGATCAAAATTATTTTATATAACTGGAATACTTTAACCAAAAAGGAAGAAGATGTAAGATGAATTGTGCAATAAACGCAACACGGAAACAGTTGCATTGACATAAAATATGGAAGCAAATGCTGCTTTTGTCTCAATGTATGGCTTCAGATAAGATGGTGTTTATTATAATTTTGATATTTGAGATTTTTCACAAATGATGAATATTACAGTACATTTAAAATGTTAATGTTTATATAATTGTATATATTCAGTTGGCTTATATCAGTTACTAGTCATTTAAAGTTGAATATGTCTCTAACTTTTTTTTATCCTTCCCAAAAAGTGTAGAACAGAGGTACAGCTGCAGGACATAAAGCTGCAGTAAAGGTGGACATCTACACAAAGTCACCACAGATCTCTAATTAATATCATCTACAGTATAGCTGACTCAGATCTGGCCTTTCATCTCACAATAGATGAGAAAGCAACAATTACGTGGGGAGGTTATTAAGGAGAGGAATGTTGCTTAGATTCACTATTGTAGAAATGGAGATGGATAGAAAGAGGTTGGGCCGTAAAACGTGGTTAGGCGAATCCTAGGTTGTAGTGTTATTAATTGGACAGGAAAGCTGTAAATGGCTCATCCCTATCCTCCTTGCTGTTTTATCACCGCAGCATGTGACAGCTCACTCGCTGCCCCCTACCCCCTGCTGATGGGATATTCAAAGGAAACAGGACACAGCATGCTCAGAATACTGACCCAGCAGTGTAGAAGCATTCAAGGGATCTAGTAACTTGGACACATGAATGCCTGTGTTCTTGGAAACATTTTGCAGTCAGTACAACAACTGGTTATTTTGAATGAATAAAAAAAAAAGTGCTAACATTAACAGAGAACATATAGGTAGTGAATGAAATTAGATTTAAAATTGCTTTAATAACACATTTAATTTAGAGCGGACAAATATGTTTTGAAAAATTGTATTCTTTTTTGTATTATGCATAATCATTGTTTTTACAGCTTTTAGTCGATTATAACACACTGGTTGGACTTATACTGATTAATATTTTTAATTAATATTTAAAAAAGTTTAAATAAAATCTACTCTGAGAATTGAACACAGACTCTTGCATGCTGTTGTGTGTACCTGCATCTTATTCACTTATATACTTTACCTGCATCTCTCTTTACCTACTGTAGACTCAGCCACAGAGATGCTTGTTAGTACACTATATGGCGCAGCCATACATAATGGTTGGACCCAAGAGCACAATGCATAATACCAATGAGTAAGGGCTTAAATTTGTCAAAGAATGAGAAAAAACGAAAAACCAGCTGCCAGTGCAAACAAATCCAAAGAAGAACTATCAACCAATATACCATCAGGAACCAAGGCTTTGAAAATATTAGACATGAGATTTGTTTTATTCAATAAATAGCCAGTTTTTACTAGACCGTGTGATACCTTACACAGCTTACACAGCATATTGTGTGCTACTGCACTAATAAACAGATTACATGGCAATGACAAACAATCTACATTTCATATTCTCAATAGAATAAATAATATATTAAGTTAGTATATTGCTTATTCCTTATTTTATATTCAACATATCTGTCAGTTACAAAGCCTAAACAGTAAGAAAATTCAAGGTTGGATGAAAGGATGGTTTCACTGCTCGTTTTGTTAATAACAAAACTTCATCATGGAACTCTAAAATGATTTGCTCCAATGACAAGTGACCAGCATCAAATATCCTTTTTTTTGTCCCCGGCATACCTTTTGATCCCACCCCAAACACAATGCGTGCATGATCAACATCACTGTATCTCCTCTTTTTATCCATTTCAAAAAATTGGATTTTAAATATGTGTTAATGGGAGGGAGAAAGTGAAAGTGTATCCATATAAATAATGAGTGACATGTAGACTGATAACGGTAATGATGCAGGAAGGATGACTGATTATATAAACTACTGGGTAACACAGTTGACAGGTAACACAGTTGGCAATTTTCTTATTTTGACCTATAATTTCAATGCTAGGACTTGCTTGAAAGACCATTTATCATTTCCATGACAATTAACACTTTAACGTCATATATATATATTTTTTATTAATTTCATATAGAATCTGTGATATTAAATCAGAGAACATTTGTATGGCATATTTAGGATTTAGATTTAAAAATTTTAAATATATATATTTTTATACTTGTTATTAACTGGTTTTTATTCATTATTTTGAACCCTTAATTGGCAAAGCAGGCAAGGCAAAAATGGTCAATTTGATCAAGCAAAATGAAACATAGGATGTACATAATGTTTGTGTAATATTATAACATCCTTTCCCTTAATAGGTAAAATATTATATTTTTAAAGAAAATATTAAGAACAAATATGGTTTATGCTTACATTACATTTGACAGACGTCTTTATTCAGAGCAACTTACATTTTATCCCACATCATTATATTTTTTTACATCTGAGCAACTGAGGGGTAAGGACCTTGCTCAAGGACCCAACAGTGGCAGCTTGATGGTGCTGGAGTTTGAACCTGACACCTTCCGCTCAGTAGTCCAACACCTTAATCACTGAGCTACCCATGATCCCCAGTTTTTTTTTTGGAAGCTGAGACAAAGAACCTGGAGGAAACGGAGAGTAACACAAGTTCAGGATTCAACCAGAGACTCTGGGGTTGTGAGGAGCAAAAGCTGCCCATTGCCCTACAGTGCTGCACATTTAAATATGTTTTCAGATATAACCAAATTGTATTTTCTAAAATCATACAAGCTCTTGTTCTATTGCAGAAATCATTAAATGAGAACCTTGACTGAGGTCCCTGAGGAAGGTAATGAAGGTTTCCCAAAACAAGGCACCAATCAGCTTTATTTGTACGCTTTTGGGTTTTTCTAGTCAATGACAGGTGGTGCAACAATGCAGTCTAAAACTACACATGGACAAACTTCAAAAATGTTCCTCCTGCATTTCACAAGCTGCACTTTAAAAGGTTCAATCTACAAAAATGGGTTTGTTCCTTTATATAATACCCTAAAACTATGCTTCTTTATTGAGTAATGTTTGAACAAAAACTTCAGTCAAGTAAGAACCCTTATCTGTTTCAAGAACCATAAAAGATTTTTTTTTTTTTTGCACATTAAAGGCCAAACATATTCATAATCAATCAGTTGCACTTTATTATTCTGTGTGTAGGTATAGTGCTCTCACACATAATTTGTCTGAATGTTACACACACTTCAAGAACCCTTCACAGCACTGTGAACAGATTATTAATCATATTTAATATTTAATCATTTTTACCCCCTTCATCTAAATATTTTATCAATTACCTACGGCAGCAGAGTGAATACGCTGTTTTTTCCCCCCCATCAGCATTTCATTTTGATGCTTGCTCCCATCTTTGAGTGGTTTGCATTAGATGCAACAATACATGATTTGATTTCCTACGTGGTGCGGCTCTGCCTTGTTATTCTTTCATTAGCAATATAATAATGCAACCTGCTGGGGACAGCAATGGCAGAGGTATTAAGTAACAAGCTAATATCTCTCCCTGTCAGGAATCATTAATATATCATGCCCCAGCAAGTCTGTGAGCGCACACACCACACACACGTAATCAAATACTCACAGGCGCAAACATATCATTATCATCATCAGATGTGCTATAATAGAATCCAATAAGTCTCAGTTCTGTGACTTTCAATCAGGCTTATGTAAGTGCTTGCTCCTATTTCCTACACCCTTCTTAGTAACTGATGCACTATCTGGTTAATTCACCTTGAATGTTTGTCTTTTCCTTTTTGGATGTAAGGCTGTGTTTTTGCTCCGTGCTTGATTGGTGCTCCCTCAATTTCTTCTCTAGCATCTACACAGGAGTGCATGGTTTTAGATTCTTAGATTTTGATTCTAGTTTTAGAAGCCAGTACTACCACAACCCTTAACAATTCATATCGCTCTCTACTTGTTGGCATCAATATTATATTAGGCACATTTCAATATTTTAATACCTATATGGAATAGAAAAAAGTTCACTTGATATCGTGTATAGAAAAATATTTCTTTTAATGTTTAAGGTGAAACCTTAAAAAGTCTTATGTGAAAATTACCAGAATTTTTAAAATCCTTGTAGGATTACTGTAGGAAGTAAAGAATGACATGCAATCCCTGATTCTTATCTTACACACAGCCTGTGTAAGCTGCCATGATAAAAAAGAATATTACGAATCATCATAACATATTCTGCTACACATTTAACTTGCAGTAAATGTCTGCTTGCCAAAACCCCACAGCACTGGGTGTCAGTCAGCTACTGTGCGTTGGTGGAAACTCATGCTCACATTAACTACCTGTAATAAAAGATCAAAACACAACACGGTTGACTTAGAATGACTTCGAAGCATTTAATACAAAAAGTGGTGATTAAGTTGACATAATAATAGCAGATGTGTTTTCTTGCTTAAAGTGCTACCGTGACTGGTTTAAATGTGGGTTTTGGCAGGTAACTGCTCTTCACTTTTTCCTGTACTTCATACAGCCTCTGATCCTTTCACAGTATTTGACTTACATACAGCTATGCCTGTTTAAAATATTATATAATCTAAATGACAGTGGCCATATTCTTAGACGCTTTAACTGTCTTAGACTAAAACCATGAGATGATGAGCAATGAAGTACATTTTTATTAATTTATTCATTCATTACACCTGAATGCGCGCACACACACACACACACACACAATGGAAGTTAAAAAAGGAATCTAAAGTATGATTCTAATAGTACATGCTGTGAAACTGAATACATCCATATCATACAACTGTACAGTACAATAACAGTTTGTGTAATAAGACTATGTGCATGCTACTTATATGGAGAAGCCTGTAAAAAAACATGGGTGTGATCAGCATAATTTTTATATGGTTCTGCTAAGAGCAGTAAAATGTGGTATCACTGATCCAGAAAAAAATGCACCCTCTAATTTCCACACTTATGGGACCAAAGGACAGTCAATGCATTGTTCATAAAGATACAGTTCTATCCTCTTCTTAACTAAATAATTATGGTGACATAATATCAAATATCATAAACCATGTGGCTAAACGAAACAAAATGTAATCAATAATAATAATAATAATAATAATAAAAAGAAGAAGAAGAAGAATAGTAATAATAATAATAATAATAATAATAATAATTTATAAGGAATATTTTAAGATTTATTATAAGAGGGGATAATTTAAGGATGCACCAAAACAATAGTTAGAATGTGTGTGGCACTGAACCAATTCTTGATTAACCCTAATATGTGACAAGAAATCTTGCCCAAAACCATTACACCACTGGGCAGTCTGAGATGCTTTTCTGTTCACCACAGTTATAAAGAGTGGGTATTTGGGTTTCCATGGCCTTTTGTCAAACACGTTTGACAATCTAGTCTTCTCAGTCTCCCCTGTCTGCTCTCATTAACAAAATTTGTTTTTCTTTTTTTATTTTTCACTATTCTGCATAGATATTGTTGTGTCAAATTCTATTAGCAGCTTCTGATATACTCTAACCAACCCATCTGGCACCAATTACCATGCCAGTCATGGAGATAACCGTTTTCCCCCATTTTGACATTCGATGTGCACATAAACTGATTTTATGCATTGCACTGTTAATACATAATTGGCTAGAAAGATAATTGCATGAATAAGGAGGTGTGCAGTTGTTTATAATAAAATGTCTAATGAAAGTAGATAAATAGGTAGTTTGACTTTATTTTGTAAATACATATTAGTCTGTAGTAGCCATGACCAAAAATGACTGCTTTTTAATTCCATTCGTGTACGTAGTTTGATATTTATGTTTTGTTATAATATAAAGTATTATCATGACAATTATTATGCAAGATATCTCTTAATGTATAGTAACTTCTATCGACTAATTTAGCATGAATGAACTACTTTACACTATATGTGATAATTGGGTAGCAAATACTGTACAGTACTATTACTTTTTTAAGCTCATTTTAAACATCAATTAATTTGACTACATTTGAAAGAGTTGTTCTTAAAATGCGGATTGAAGGAAATTATGTCAGACTTAAATGCTTAATCAGTATGTTTCCTGGCTTTTTAATCAACTTCCCTCCTGTATATACATACTGCACACACACACACACACACACACACACACACACACACACACACACAATGTAAGCATTAATTATTCAGCTACAGGTTATCTCCACTCCTTTCAACATTGTTAAAAAAAATAAACACAGCTTGTTTTGGTTGAATACTAAAGCCACACACTGTCAGATGAGACTTTCTTCTTTGCATTTAGAAGTTTCCACACTCAGCTTGAGTTTAACTCACTTCTGAGACACAACTTGTAAATAGAGGCAGATGTTACGCTTATTAAAATGGAGCTGACAGTGTTGAGGTAAGTCTGACGTCAAGCATGTAAAAGTTTTTTTTTTATTATTATTCAGAAAAACTTGTATGATATGGGATGATACAGGTATTGTCAAAGTGCTCAACAGGGAAGGAGAACAGCATGGCGCTCTCTGAATGGCTAAATCAGTAAATAAATTGATGAGTAGCATCTCTTTCTTGTTGTTGTCCTTTTCTGAAGTACTTCAAACAGTACTGGCATGGATTCTCCCATGTTAACACCTTACTTATAA
Source organism: Clarias gariepinus (assembly GCF_024256425.1). NCBI lineage: Eukaryota > Metazoa > Chordata > Actinopteri > Siluriformes > Clariidae > Clarias > Clarias gariepinus. The sequence goes on along the minus strand of NC_071114.1, from coordinate 21,436,180 downwards.
TTCCACATTGTGCAAGAACAGTGGGTTTTTGTGCTGAAACTACATCTTACGTTAGGATCTAAAAAAAAAAAACCCTACTGCTGTCCTTCTCTCTCAGATTCCTCTAGACGATTGGTGGGAAAAAAACAACTGGATTATATCCTGCAAATTTGCCCACCTTGGGAAGCCTCCATGTGCGTGTGTGTATGAGACAGAGAGAGAGAGAGAGAGAGAGGGAGAGAGAGAGAGAGAGAGAGAGAAATAACATAAGCTGCCACATTTGTGCACTGGACATTTCATGATGGTCTCACAGACATTTGCCAAGGTTACAGTAAAAACAACAATAACAACAACAACAAGAACAAAACTCATATTGTGTATGTTCAGCAGATTCTAATGATGTAAGACATTTGTGAGATCTCCCCAGTCCCTTGTAGGCTCTTGTTGCTCACACCTTAGGACAACACAGCGCTGAGGTCAGTGTCTGTGGCTAATTAAAATAAATGGGACCAATTGAAGCAGATCAGATAATTACCATGGAGGCCAGAGTGTATGGACAGAAGATTGGACAGTTGTTAAAGTGTACATTGAAAATCACAGTGGCTATTATATATCACATAGTACCTTTAATTTCACACAGTGCATCCTTCACTGTCCTTCCCTCTAGTGCTCTTGACTTGTAAAATTGTCACCATATGACGCCTTAGCCCCTCCTGATTGCATATACCATTCTGCTTAGCCCAGTGCTTAATCCCAGCTGAGCTGCTGTCATGCTATGTGGATATCCATTACAGCTTGACAAGGTAGTGGAATACTGACTCTATATTCCACAAAAACCATCACTGTAGCTCAATTACAGGCCACAATTAAAGAAACAGTGGTGGTAAAATTACAATTTACACATTTTTCCTATTAAACATTTTTTTGCCAACACATCAAACCATCTTTAAAAGCTGTTGTTTTTTCAGGCAAATTCCATGTTTAAGTCCACAAGTAATTTAAAAACCTTTTTAGCACCCCTAAAGGCATTGATAATACAGTAATGCAGCATTATTTTCCAAAATAATTTTTAACGCTTTACCCTGACAGTTTAATATGCTTATTCTTCTGCTCTGGTTCAGGTGGCTAATAAATGTAAGAACTAAATGCATGACAGTTTAACTTTGTTTTATAATGTTAAATAGCCTTTACAGTGCCAGTGCATTTTAATGTTAAGTTGGTAGATAAAGCAGAACTCAAGTTATTTAATATTCAATTCAATTCAATTTTATTTGTATAGCGCTTTTAGCAATTTTCATTGCCGCAAAGCAGCTTTACATAGTCAAAAGAATTATTTAGGTTTGTATGAAATGTGAATTTGTATGAATCAAAATGGTCAGTTTGTCCCTGGTGAGCAAGCCGAGGGCGACAGTGGCAAGGAAAAACTCCCTGAGATGGTAAGAGGAAGAAACCTTGAGAGGAACCAGACTCAACAGGGAACCCATCCTCATTTGGGTGAAACAAAAAGCAGTAAATGATCTGCATTTATACAGTGTGTAGGGTGGGAGGCAGTTCAGCTATAATAGCTGATGTTAATTGATGTTAATATGGAGTCCAGGTAGTTATTGAAGACCCAGGTAGACTTGTAAGAAGTTCCAGTCATGAACTATCGAACTGTCAAGTCCCCAGAGAAACAGTTGCCAACACCAGTCAAGGCCAGAACCATTTTCTAGGTAGAGAGAATCATTCCCAGACACCAGACGCATCCCAGAGAGACACACGGGGCATCCATGTGACGAGATCTTCAGCCAGAAGCGGGGCACCAGGATGGGTCAGACAGGTCCGGAGGGCAGAGGGAGTCTGGATCACTGGCAGCTCAGGAACGACATGTGTAGCTCGACAGAGAGAGAGAGAAAGAGTGAAAGGGGGGGACAGGAGGAGAGAGGAAAAAGAAAGAGGGGGGGAAAGAGAAGAAGAGGAGAGATGGCAGTTAGGTATGGTCACAGTCACACAATGTATAATGTGAATGTATATTAACTGTAGCGTGCAAGCAGAGACTCCGGCAGGACTAACTATGACAGCATAACTAAAAGGGAGGAGCCAGAAGGAAACACAAACATGAGGGCTTCCTGACATGTAAAGCAAACAACCACCTCACCGTCAGCAAACCTGAGTGATCAATGAGAGTGAGGAAGACAGCATCCAAACATACCAGTTTACCATAATACTCTACGTCCATGAGTCCCCCAGATCTGCTCCTTTACCTATGGCAAATCTATTTATAAAAATGCTCGGCTAAATAAATAGGTTTTTAGCCTGGACTTAAACACTGAGACTGTGTCTGAGTCCCGAACACTATTTGGAAGACTATTCCATAACTTTGGGGCTTTGTAAGAAAAAGCTCTGCCCCCAGCTGTATTTTTCATAATACGCGGTACTGACAAGCAGCCTGCATCCTTTGATCGAAGTAGGCGTGGCGGATCGTAAGACACTAGCAGTTCGCTCAGGTACTGCGGCGCGAGACCATTTAATGCTTTATATGTCAAGAGTAGTATTTTAAAATCAATGCGAAATTTCACAGGGAGCCAATGGAGTGAAGATAAGATAGGGGTGATGTGCTCATATCTTCTGGTTCTGGTGAGGACTCTCGCTGCTGCATTTTGGACTAGCTGAAGCTTATTTATGCATCTAGCTGAACAACCAGACAGTAAGGCATTACAATAGTCCAACCTAGAGGTGATAAAAGCATGAACTAGTTTTTCTGCGTCGTTTAGCGACAATAAATTTCTTATTCTGGCAATATTTCTGAGGTGAAAGAATGCTATCCTGGTAATATTATCTACATGTGCTTCAAATGAAAGGCTGGAATCAATAATCACACCAAGGTCTTTCACTGTTGCATTTGATGGAACAGAAAGGCCATCTAAAGTTACGGTATGATCTAAAATTTTACTCCTAGCTGTATGCGGTCCTATGACTAGAACTTCTGTCTTATCCGGATTTAGCAGAAGGAAGTTAGTTAGCATCCAATTTCTTATGTCCTGCACACATTGCTCAATTTTAGTAAGCTGTTTTTTCTCATCAGGTTTTGCTGAGACATATAACTGTGTATCATCAGCATAACAATGAAAACTAATACCATGCTTACGGATTATGTTGCCCAGAGGAAGCATGTAAAGGGAAAAAAGCAGTGGACCTAAAACTGAACCCTGCGGAACGCCAAACTCCACTAGAGAACATGCAGAATAATCACCATTTAAGTCTACATACTGATAACGATGGGTCAGATAGGATCTGAGCCAGGAGAGGGCTGTACCCTTAATTCCCACTACATTTTCTAATCTGTGAAGAAGAATAGCGTGATCAACAGTGTCAAAAGCTGCACTGAGGTCAAGTAATACAAGCATAGTTACACAACCCTGATCAGAGGCCAATAGAATGTCATTTACTACTTTAACGAGCGCCGTCTCTGTACTGTGATGAGGCCTAAATCCTGACTGATACAGTTCATGTATGCCATTCCTATGTATATATGAGCATAGCTGCTCCGCTACTATCTTTTCCAGGATCTTAGAGATAAAGGGGAGGTTTGATATTGGTCTGTAACTGGACAGCTGACAGGGGTCGAGGTCAGGTTTCTTAATTATTGGTTTGATAACTGCTAATTTAAAAGATTTTGGAACATATCCAATGCTGAGTGAAGAATTAATTATTCTCAACAGGGGTTCTATTATTGCTGGTACTATCTGTTTAAGAAAATGTGTCGGTACAGGATCTAATATACAGGTTGATGAATTTGAAGAAGAGATGAGTGAAATTAGTTCATTCTCTTCAAGGGGAGTAAAGTATTCTAGGTTCTGGTCTGACATGGCTAGATTAACATCTGCATCAATTACATTGTTCGGTTTCAAAACCTCAATTTTATGCCTAATATTTACAATTTTATTATTAAAAAAGTTCATGAAGTCCTCACTATTGCATGATGTTGTTGTGGAGATTTCTGCAGTGGTCTTATTTCTGGTTAATTTGGCTACAGCATTAAATAAGAATCTAGGATTATTTTTATTTTCTTCTATAAGAGTGGAGAGATATGTTGATCTAGCTACACTAAGAGCTTTTCTATAGTTCAGGATGCTCTCCTTCCATGCTATTTGAAATACTAGTAATTTAGTTTGACGCCATTTACGTTCTAATTTCCGAGCGGTCTGTTTTAAAGTGCGCGTGTGATCGTTATACCAGGGAGCAAGTTTTTTATCTCTAATAATTTTTCTTTTGACTGGAGCTACATTATCTAGGGTATAGCGAAATGTCGACTCTAAATATTCAGTCGCCTGATCGAGTTCTGTGGGGTCAGACGGTGATCTAATCGAAGTTGGGAACTCTGGGAGATTACTGATAAAACTCTGTTTGGTAGTTGATGTGAATGTACGTTTCATACGGTAGCGCGGCGCTGTGTGTACATTATTATTGTGACACACTTGCAATGAGACAAGATAGTGATCTGAGATAACTTCAGATAGTGGTATTGTGAATAAATTTCTTATACTTAATCCAAATAATATTATTAAATCTAAAGTGTGACCTGCTTTATGAGTGGGTCCTACTACACACTGATTTACTCCTACCGAGTCCAGTATAGACATAAATGCAGTTCTCAGAGGGTCTTCTGGGTTTTCAAAATGAATATTAAAATCTCCAGCAATTAACACTTTGTCTACAGAAATGACTAGGTTTGAGAGGAAATCTGCAAATTCACTAAGAAATTCCGAGTACGGCCCTGGAGGTCTGTAAATGACAATTAGCGGGATCGACTGAGCTGACTTAATATAGTTAAATACACTTATGTTACTATAAAGAATTTCAAATGAATTAAATTTGTGTCCGTGTTTTTGTACAATAGTCAAATTATCATTGTGAATAACTGCGACGCCACCTCCTCTACCAGTTAATAGTAATTTTAGTAATAATAAGTTAATAGTAATATTAATATTGGTGTTAATCAAAATATATTTAAAAGCATATTAATAATTAAATAATATTAATCATGAAATAATATTTACTATTAATAGCAAGACAATATACATGTTACGTTCTGAAATAGAGCTAAGCCCTACTAAATGTCTGACTATCAAAAGTCACAATTTGGCTCACTAATGCCATTTGTAAATAAAATAGTATTCATAATAATCTGTATATTATATATAGTACATTAATCTGTATATTTTAAAAATGCAAATCCACTTGGATGTTTTGGATTATTTGAATGAACTTTAAATTACAATTTGACAATCTTTGGTCCTTGACAAAGTGCATTTCGGAAGACACCCTTTGAGCATTTGACAGACACCCTTATGTAAAGTGACTTACATCACATTTTTTACATCTGAGGGTTAAGGACATCAAAATATGTAGTGTCACAGATGTGATCAAGGCTTAAAGTGATGATCAGTTATATTACATGAAAGCGTCTACAGTCTTTTCTTATCAACCCCAGCCTCACTTCTTCATTACACTCTGTACATGTAAATGTTGGCCCCTGATGAGGGGGTTCACAAGATGTAAAAATTATCACTCACTTAATACATTAACAGCGAATAATCTGAAGTGGATACCCTAATATTACTGATGGACATAGGGTTCCAGAGGCATCATTCGATATGCAGCTTTATAGAAAGTTAAACTCTTGGCTATAATCTTCTCTTACCTGTTAACAACATTTGACTTATAGCTTCAGTCAACATTTAGACATGCTAATGTTCTCGGCTGTACAGCAACATTTTAGATAAAATGGGTCTCCATGCAATGCAAAAAGCCCAATCTCTATTTCATTGCTGTTTTTTTGCAATTCACTCTATGAGGTTTGCAAATCTTGTGCTTCTGTTCAGCTATTGCCCCGGTGACGGATTGTTCTGCCGCACATCTCCCCAGCATTATGAACTAAGCCGTTTCACTGCAAGAGCCTAGCCATGCATTAAACAGAGTGGCTGCAACAGCTGCTGACAACAGCGCACAGAGACAAATAAACCACACCTACAGTACTGGGCCTATTGTGTTTTCAATTGCTATGCATTTGATGTGTTACAACTTTACAAGCCTTTTTGATGATGTGATAGCCACATCATGGAAAGTGGGTAGGAATAATGGACACTCAAAGCCAGGAGCAGGTAAAAGCTTCATAAAACCTCTTCCTCAGGAAATTGTTGATGTAAATATTTATGTTTAATATTTTGTTTCATTAGCGGTAAAAGATCAATTTCCTTAAGTCGATCAATTTAATCCAAACTGCTCAGAACAATTGCTTAAATATTTAAAGAAAATGACTCAAGATAACTCAGATAACTTCACAAGGCTGCCAGCTAAGGTACTCTAACATCTCTGTATAGCTTGACTTCTGTATGCATTCAACATGCAGTGTTATAATACTGTATGTTCAGATTGTGCCATGTAATGTTTTATTAAAAATCTAAATATCCAGCCAAGGCATGCAGTACAAGGTGTCCAAAGTCTTCTTATTTAGTCTTTATTTACTATTCAATTCAATTCAATTTTATTTGTATAGCGCTTTTAATAATTATCATTGTTGCAAAGCAGCTTTACACATCAAAAGAATTAATTAAGTTTGTGTGGAATGTGAATGTGTATGAATCAAATGGTCAGATAGTCCCTGATAAGCAAGCCGAGGGCGACAGTGGCAAGGAAAAACTCCCTGAGATGGCAATAGAAAGAAACCTTAAGAGGAACCTGACTCAACAGGGAACCCATCCTCATTTGGGTGAAACAGAAAGCAGGAATTGATCTGCATTCATACTATGTGTTAGGTGGCAGGCAGTTCAGCATAAGAGTTGATGTTGATTGATGTTAATATGGAGTCCAGGTAGTTATTGGAGGCTCAGGTAGACTTTCCAGGCAGGAAATTCCAGTCCTGAACTATAGAGCAACTGCAGCCAAGTCAAGTCTCCAGAGAAACAGCTGTCAACATCAGTCGAGGCAAGAACCGTCTTCATGGTAGGGTAAAACAGTCCCTAGACACCAGACGCATCCCAAAGGGACACATAGGGCATCCATATGACGAGATCTCCAACTAATGAGACTAATTATTACAGCAAAACTGAAAGGGAGAGCTAGAAAGAAACACAGACATGAGGGGTTCCTGAAATGTAAAGCAACCAATCACCTAACCGTCAACAAACCTGAATGATCAATGAAAATGGGGAAGACAGCATCTAAACATACCAGTTCACCATAATACTTTACGTCCATAAGTCCCCCAGATCTGCTCCTTTACCTAAGGCAAATCTGTTTTAAAAAATGCTTGTCTAAATAAATGTTTTTTTTTTTTAGCCCAGACTTAAACACTGAGACTGTGTCTGAGTCTTGTACATTAATTGGAAGACTATTCCATAATTTTGGGGATTTGTAAGAAAAAGGTCTGCCCCCTGCTGTAGTTTTTATAATATGAGATATTGACAAGCAGCCTGCATCCTTTGATTGAAGTAGGCGTGGTGGATCTTAAGACACTAGCAGTTCACTCAGATACTGCGGCGCGAGACCATTTAATGCTTTATATGTCAAAAGTAGTATTTTAAAATCAATGCAAAATTTCACAGGGAGCCAATGAAGTGAAGATAAGATAGGGGTCATGTGCTCGTATCTTCTGGTTCTAGTGAGGACTCTCGTTGCTGCATTCTGGACTGAATCTTGTTTATGCACCTAGTTGAACAAGCAGACAGTTAGGTGTTACAATAATCCAACCTGGGGGAAATAAAAGCATGAACTATTTTTTCTGCATCATTTTGTGACAATATATTATTTACTTTGGCAATATTTCTAAAAAGGTGAAAGAATGCCATCCTGGTGATATTGTCTACATGAGCTTCAAATGAAAGACTAGAATCTATAATCACACCGAGGTCTTTCACTGTTGCACCTGATGAAACAGAAAGGCCATCTAAAGTTCCAGTGTGAGCTAAAATCTTGCTTCTAGCTGCATGCGGACCAATGACTATAACTTATGTCTTATCAGGATTAAGCAAAAGGAAGTTAACTAGTATTCAGTCTTATATTCTTTATGCATTGCTCAACTTTAGCAAGCTGGTTTTTCTCATCTAGTTTTGTTGAGATGTATAACTGTGTGTCGTCAGCAAAACAATGAAAACTAATACCGTGCTTACGGATTATGTTGCCCAAAGAAAGCATGTAAAGGGAAAAAAAACAGTGGTCCTAAAACCGAACCCTGTGGAACACCAAACTCCACTAGAGAACATGCTGAATAATTATGGCGTTATATTGCTGCCACAATTCTGAGCGCAGGGTTTTAACATTTTGAGAGCAGACAAAGCACTCTATCCGCGTCTTCAGCATTGTAAATAAAGGTTTATAAGTAAAGCAACCGAGTTGTCCGTTTAGAATTTTAGTCAATGTAGTCTAACAATGAGCTATATGAATAATTAGATAAATAAAAACACACAATGGACAAATGAAACTGGTATATTCTAATACTTCATTGAATAAAAAATAAATATTATAATATTTGCTTACATTTATAAATAAATACAACTTTATTTCCAATGCTTTCCTTATATAATTACTTTTCATTTGTATTCTTATTATATATAATAATATAATTTAAATTTCTTAAAATTATTAAATGTTTTTTGTAAAGCTGCTTTGAGACAATGACCATTTTAAACGCACTATATAAATTATAGTATGCGTTATGCAGTCGAGTTGAGCGCGCACAGTATCGAGAAGTCGCGCGTGCGCGGAGAACATGTTGAGCGAGCAGGGGAGACACTGCACGCGCAGAATCGAGCTGTTGAGCGCACAGTGGAGACATTGCACGCGCATAGAGTGCTTTATCTGCTCTCAAAATGTCAAACCCTGCGGCCAGAATTGCGGCAGGAATATAACGCCATAAATAATCACCATTTAAATCTAGAGTTGTATGTTCACATCCACTCCCTGTTAAATCCAGTGCAATCAATCTACTTACAGTAAATGATAATTCATCAATTATGTATGAATAAAGATTTTGTACCTAGATAAACAAAAATTACAGTGCAGCTTTTGCCTACAAAATCCCTCATCTTTGGTGTGGCCTCTAAATTTTTGCTTATGATTAGGCACACTCACAATCGTTTTAGGTTTAGGGTAAATGTGTTTTGTCAGAAAAAAAAAAAACTTTGTGATATTTACTGCATTGACAGTTTTGAAATATTGGGATGTTTTGACATTGTTGCCACATCCTTGCAGATGAATGACCTAATGTGTCCTAATGTTTAACCCGAAAAAGCCTTTTTTTTTTTTTAAACTAAATTGGCAAACCAACAACCTGACAATAAGTGAATTAACTGACTTTAAAGCAAAAAAGTGTACAAATTTTTAGTGAGCTGTCTTGGCCCTCAGTCTAGAAATACTCATTTACCCATAACTGCCTAACGATGGACTAGTATTTTATACGCATCTAGAAAGTCATGCATCTAAAATCAGGCATCTTTAAAATTTCTAAGTTAAACCTATGGCACTATTACTTGCTAAGAAACATAGAAACATATAAAAACACAGAGAGTTCACTACTGTTTACAAACTCCCATTAATAACTACATTCAGTCTTGAGCCTTAACAATCTCATCTGCTTTTCTGTTCTTTTTGAACTAAACAGAATTGAGTTTATTGCCACTGTAATTTATCTGGGTAAATTTAATGCCATCATCGATGAGCCCCCTGAGCTTTAATAGCCAAGCTAAGCCCCGGTTCAGATGCCACCTGGAAGGGCTGCATTCATTTAGACTGAAATTATATCTTATTTGCAGCTGTGCTCCCTATCAGGCCTGGTGTCCAAATGGATTAAAGCACTCAGACACCGAACATTAAGGAGATATTTTTGTAGAGGAATCTGTCTGCTAGATGGGGACTGTGAGACGTCATCTGCTCCCCAAAAAATCTGTTTGGCACTTCCTGGATTAATAACTTCCTTGAGGTGTAATTTATATTGGTTTGCTTATTGGGCACATTTATCCTTATTTACACATGACACTTTTATGACATTTGGAACAATTTTGCAGAACATTTTTAGTTAAGCACATGTGCAGCATGCGCACATTGAATATTGCAATATAAATTTTTTTTTTTTATGTATTGATCAAAAAAGCCTTTAAAACAGCTATTAATCTTTACTAATATCCAAATTTGTAGAAATGTTCTGCCAGTAAATCAAATGGGCAAGACAGTGATTTCAAAGTGCAAATTCCTAATGAGCCATTTATAGAGCTTTACCAAACTCGTTTTCAAAGTCTTGGCTCGTGCTTCATTAAAAGTGTTCAATAAATAATGTGTTCAGCACAGCTCTGAAATAACCATTTAAACCTAATTTCTTAGAATGATGAACTGTTGTAAGACTGATTTTAATTTGTTGTTTGATACAGAGCAGCTTCTCATTTGATGTCAATGACAGTGGGTAAAAAATAAACAAAAGCCCATCTTCGAAGATCAACTTGAGGAAGGAAACATGATTAATAAAAAATCTACCATTATAATGTCCGATAAGAGCCATGGTCAGTTTTGTTTTTCAATACCACTATACCACTTTTTTCTGAAAACCGCAAGAACAAGTACAAAAATGGCAAGAACAATCCAGTCTCATCGAATATTGTTTAGAAACAACTTTGACAGACGACCCACATGATTCACAGGTCTTTTGACACCATTGCTTATCTTTGCACAAACAGCAAAATCGGTGTGCGTGCATGCACACAATGTACGTTTATAGTGTAGACACTAATTTCTGTTAAGGTTGAAGTAATTAAAGAAAAGCCCAATCATTATTAATAATGATATAATTATAATTATAATTACACAATCATTAATAGAAATTTGTAGATTTTACTCTAGATAGGCACGCAAACTCTTACATTTAAATGCAGTATCATCTCACATGCTTCTGTACGTTTTGTTCCCCACGACTAACTACAACTTCATGCTGCTATCTGCTAGTGAATTGCTTTAACAAACAGTCAAAAAAACTGAACAACCTATCTGTGCCAGTTTTTGCTAACTTTAACAACTCTTATAGTAGGTTTTCTTTTAATTGAGCATTTTCACTGTCTGGTGTTTAAAAAACTGTTCCTAAACCAACCCAAAATTTGTTCTATAAACTATTGCCACCCACAAAACCAAAACCACCCAGTTAAACATAAACCCACCCAAACTGGCAACATTGCACCAGTGATGGGTCAGTTATGAACGATTCGTTCTTTATGAATGAATCTTTAACGTGACTCAAAAGAATGAGTAGTCTCGAAAAGTGATTTGTTCATTTTCTACTGGGCGCGCATGCGCAAATCATTGCAAAAACTCTGTAGGTTATGTACAGGAAACAGAATTGAGCGATTCTTTCTCAATGACTCTTCTACTCCGAGTCGTTCGTTCATTTGTCACGTCCCAAATTAGAAATTGCATAAATAAAAAGCACTTTAACACCCTGCATGTCATGAATGCTCATACGGCCATTCTTTAGTTGCAAAATAGAGTAGCCATCCAAATAAAGGCATTTGAAAATATGTGCTATTCAACGCATCAGAAAGACACAAAGTTACTAAACAAGTTTATCCAATAAAACTCTGTTAGCAACACATTGTCGATACCATCAACACCGCAAATAGACTGTCCCCAAAATAAACTTAAAAAGCCATGCAAGAACTGCATAACTAACATAATGCATAACTGGTACAAACATATTCTTAAAGATACAAAGTTTGACACGTAATAGACAGCCAGTTGTGTGGCTGACCTGTGATGATGAGTTGATGATGAGATCAATTCAGTTCACCATTCACCAAAAAATTAGCATGTTTAATGAATGCTGCACTTTTAGCACTTTCATGCTTAACGATGATGGTGTGTAATATAGTTAGTAATAGCTAAATTATTATGATAACGTTTCTTAATCAATGGATATTAAATTAAATAGATAAGTTTACCTCTAATTATATACATTAATTTATACATGAAATTACCACCCTCATTGTTAGGTACTCAAGTATTGTAAGATAAGTTCAACCATTTCTAGGTAGCTATCTGACATGTTATACTTAAAATGGTGACCTAAAACACAATGTGTGCCATGTTGCCAGTTTGGATGTGCTTATGCTTAACTGGGTGGTTTTGATTTTGTGGATAACAACAGTTTGGGTGGGTAAACAAATTTTAGGCTGGTTTGGGATTAGTTTTTTACATACCAGACATTGAAAAGGTTAAATTATAAGAAAATCTACTACCAGAGTCATTTTATACATACCAGACAGCTTTTCAGCACAGTCTGGTATAAAAAGAAAGCAGTCCCAGCCACTTCTACAGGATGAGTAAAAATTAACTTATCAATTTTGAATGGCTATAGAACTTGTAGTATCACTGGATCACTACCCTGTATTGCTCTTACTGTGCGCGCGGTTAGATCAGCATTTTTCAGGATGTTGGCAGAGAGGATGCGGACCTTTTGAAAGTCCAGATCTCACTCCATGTGATTATCTGTGGGGTGCGCAAAAGAAGAGGTGTACAGGACAAAGCCTCACATGGACATGGATTCAGGATTTTCTCAGCAAACGACTTACTTCAAAAGACTGTGTGTTCCTTCCCCGGCTGTTTAAGTACACAGGTTGACGCCTGTTGCCTACGTTAAAATTGAAAGATTTGCTTTCATTTACCTATGTAATAAAGTACATGTACAATTCGTTCCAATACATTTGTATTAGAAATGTTGACTTTATTACCACTTTTTTTGCCTAGTTACTTTTCACTCACCCTGTACATACATTTATGTATATTTCTCAGTGGTGGTGCTGTTGCAGTTGATTTTCTTTCAGGTTTCAAAACCTTTTTGTCATTTGTTAAGAGAGGAAATTAAATATTGATTTCATATACTAGCTGTATCTGCCCAACTTTACAAATTTGGTTCTTTGGTACTTGCTATTTCAATTTATGGGCAGCTTTTTTTTTTTTTTTTTTTAGAAAAGAATAGGCATTAAACTGCAAAACCTTTTGGGTATATTCTGCTCTGCAGTTACCCACTGATGTTGACTTAAACCACCAAACTTCAATTGAGCTGATAAAGCATTGGAGGTATTGGAGGTACCTATGAGGAATATTGGAACAGGGCCTACGTCTGTATAAAGTAGGGCAGAGTTAATTAAATGATGGATTAGAAGTCCCAAGGCTTGCTTGAATCTGTGTGAGCGTCTGCTGTTTCATATGCTCTCAGTTCACAATAAAAAAATGTGTGAAATATCTGTCAAAATAAGATTCTGGAAATGCAGCTGGATCTTCAAATCTATCTGTTTTGCATGGTTTTGCATTCACAGTAGATCAATCCAGCATCAGTAGTCACTCATCAGTCTGCTTATGCACAGTATGCTGTTTAGGAGAAAATGAGAGTACTGTAGATTGGCTGAGTGATGGGAGCATTCTGCTGAGTGTGGATGTCCTTGATTTAGAACTCCCACACACATATTTCTTGTCCAAAGAAGACACAGTGGGATACACTCAGAAATAAGCCAAATGGAAAAAAAAAACCTAGTCCCCAGTTGTTTGAATAGAAATAATTATGACCGACAATTGCTGAACAGTTGCAGTTACTTTCAGCAACTACTACTTTTAAAGTGTACAGAACAATAAAGAAACTTGTAATCAGTCTGTCCGACAATATCCTGAGCCCGAAAAACAGCATTCTTATTTTATTTTATGTACCTCTCTTGTTATATCTGTAAAATACTAAAAACTCTCTTCAGCACAATATACCTGTAACAAATTACACATTCCACAACACCTAAAAAGTCTTAGAAAAGATAGTTCATATGAACTGTGACCAAGTCTCACAACACTCCTAATTACCCAGCCTTATTGAGGTTTTTTGTACAACACTCAGTACGATGCTGTGGTCATAAAAGGCTGATAAGAAATATGATCTTTTCTTTTAAGCATTGGTCAAATGTTATGAGAATTAGGGGGGGATCCATGTGGCATTATAAGAGTGATGATCACGAGAAGCATAACCAATCTTATAATAGATAGATATAGTCCTGAAACAAAAACACAGATGTGTTTTATATTTAATAAATGAATAAGCTAGAGAATAAAATTATCTGAAATGTGATCCTCAATTAGCATTTTGGTGTTTTCCTGTTTCACAAGCATGCCAGCAATTCTGCACGACATGCATCTCCTGAACACCTGGCGGCTTTGGAGAAAGTAGGTCAAAAAAATCATGACAGATGAAAGAGAGGAAAGAGAAACTTGGACTTGATTTTCTGAGAATTCAAATATATGATCACTTCAAAGTGCCTGCTCTTTTCTCCTTCTAGCCTAGCAGTGGAAGGTGCTTTCATATCATCGGCAGCTCTTAGTTGTACAGTACAACCAAATACTCTTCAACTCAGGAAAGAAAAAAGAAACATGATAAGAGTGCAATACAAAAAAAAAATTTATTTACTTCTAAGACAGCTGTAATTCTTCAAATAGCACTTGCTTTACATCAGAGGCTGTCTGAGACTTGAGGTTTCCCACAATCAAAAGGCAAACATATTGTGGCGTGGGCGGGGCGGCGGCTGAAACCAGCATGCCTTGCGGGGATGTCTGTGTGTTCACCATGTTGGGGAAATGTGTTTGGGTTAGTGGCTTCGGCCTTGTTCCTATGTTTGTGACATGTACTCCGGTTCATACCTATGCTGAATTGGAGATAGACTTCATGTGCATATTCTACATTCATGCACGTGTTTGACTGCGCATGTAAAATAAAGTACTCCCAGCTATTATACTGGGCAGCAAATAGCTCACTCACTTCTCCAACATTCTTCCCGGCGGTAAGACACTACATCGGTGTCAGAAGTGGGATGGAGAGTAACAGTTTGGAGCGATCTACGGAGGACCTTCTAAAAATCCAAGCGGGCCGCCGAGTAGCGGAGCGACTACTCGGAAAGAAAAAGGCTTTTCCCGACCGAGATAGCGCCAGCACACCACGGCAACCAAAACGGAGCGACGAGAAGAAAATCCCGGCACTGGATCTCGGGGCGGAGGCCGACGTTGAGCAAGCTACAGCTCCGTGCGCCGTCAGCCAGCGAAGTGACCTGCAGCTGCGCCTTCCTTCCTACAACGGCGCCGTTGAACACCACGCATTCTTCGTCCAAGTAGAGCTAGCCGCCAAATTCGCGGGCTGGTCCCCGGCGGAAACAGCTGTCCGGGTAGCTCTCTCACTGGAGGGCGACGCGCTCCGGGCGCTGGAAGACCTCCGGACCGATGAGCGGATGGACTGGGCAAAGCTGCGGGAGTCGCTCCACTTCCGGTTCAGCGCGGGTGACCGTAAGGAGGCAGCGTGCGAGGAGCTGGCGGTCCGCGACCTATCCGGAATTCGAGCACGACAAGCGGGAAGAGCTAGCCCGTCGCTCATTTGTCCCGGGACTTCGACCGCCGTGGCTCGGCGAGGACATCAGGTTAGCGGCACCAGCTTCCCTTTCCGAGGCGCTGCGCGAGGCCGAGCGCGCTGAGGATGTCTGAGTGTTCACCATGTTGGGGAAAGGTGTTTGGGTTAGTGGCTTCGGCCCTGTTCGTGTGTGTGACGTGTAGAATGTGCTCCGGTTCATGCTTAGGCTGAATTGGAGGTCGACTTCGTGTGAATGTGTTGTTCATGCTTTTGTATGACTGCGTATGTAAAATAAAGTTCTCCCAGCCATTGCATTGGGCAGCAAGTAAAGCTCACTCGTCTCTCCAACATCATTTCCGGCGGTAAAACGCTACAATATGGTAAAAAAATATTAATGGAAAAATGTGTTTAACCTTTAATACAGAAATCTAATGTTCAATTGATGTAAATGTATCCTAAAAGGTCAAAAATCCATCTTAACAAAACCAAGGTGTCGTCATTATTACACAATATAGTCTTTACAATGTATAATTCACACGTATAATTCAAACCAATCATAACCTGATCATAATAAATGGTGTTTGTGGAATTATTGTATACAAAAAATATCTTACTCAAGGTAGGGCTGTTGTTCTGGATTGTGCCCTCATGCCTACTTCGCAAAGCATCGCAAAACCTCCGTAGGTTATGTACAGGAAACAGAAATGAGTAGTTACCTTTGAGTCTTTTAGGTCCAAATTGTTCGTTCTTATGTCACGTGACTCCCATAGTCAAAGTCTCTGCTGTACGGACATCTAGAGGAAGTTCATTCCACCACCTAGGTGCCAGAACAAGAAAAGAGCCTGGATGAATGCCCCCCTTGATCCCTGATAGATGGTGGGATGAGGCGAGCAGTGCTGGAGGATCGGAGGGAACGTGGTGCAGCGTGGTGTGATTAGAGCAGAGAGGTAAGTGTGTGCTGGGCCATTTTTAGCTTTGTAGGCAAGCATCAGCGTTTTGAATTTGATGCGGGCAGCTACAGGAAGCCAGTGCATAGAGCTGAGGTGTGGTGTGGTGTGGGAGAACTTGGGATGGTTAAAAACGAGACGTGCTGCTGCATTCTGGATCAGTTGCAGAGGACCAATCGTGGACAGAGGCAAGCCTGACAGGAGTAAGTTGCAGTAGTTTAGTCTTGTGAAGAAAGAAATGGGCGAATTCTTCTAATATTGTAAAGAAGAAATCTACAAGAGCGAGTAAGGTTTGCGATATGTGGGGAAAATGACAGATGATTGTCCACGGTTACCCAAAGATTGCGGGCGGTGGCTGAAGGAGTGATTTGGTTGTTGTCCAGAGATATTACAAGGTCTTGACATGGGGATGAGTCACAAGGGATAAACAACAGTTCAGTTTTACTGAGGTTGAGCTTCAGCTGATAAGCAGCCCTCCAGGATGAGATGTCTGCCAGACATACTGAGATCCGGGTGGAAACCTGAGTGTCAGAAGGAGGAAAGGAGAAAGTAAGTTGGGTGTCATCTGCATAACAATGGTAGGAAAATCCATGCGATGATATGACCTTACCCAGAAACCGGGTATAGAGGGAAAACAGAAGAGGACTAAGTACTGAGCCTACGTGGGGCAGATGTAGATCCCCTTCATGTTACCTCATATGACCTATCTTCTAGGTAAGAAGCAAACCATTGCCATGCTATGCCACAAATTCCAAGGCTTGTAAAAATAGATAATAAAATCTTGTGGTTCACCATGTGAAATGCAGCTGACAGGTCCAGGAGGATGAGGACAGATGACAGTTTAGCAGATCTAGCAGCATGGAGCTTCTCAGTGATTGACAAAAGGGCAGTCTCTGTGGAATGTGCCACTTTGAATCCAGATTGGCTGGGATCATTAAGGTTGTTCTGTGAGAGATAAAGAGACATTTAGTTATAAACAGTTATTTCAAGAATTTTGGAAATAAAAAAAAGAAGTGATACTGGGCGATAGTTGTTAACTTCTGATGGGTCCAGGCAGGGTTTCTTGAGAATGGGAATAACCCTTGACTTCTTAAAAGCAGCAGGAACATGACCAGATGATATGGAATGGTTGATGATGGTTGTGGTGAAGGAAAGGAGGTCTCGTGAGATGGCCTGGAGCATTGTGGAAGGGATTGGGTCTAATGAACAGGTGGTGGGGTTAGATGACGAGATGATCTGCTGAATCTCATTAGATGACAGGTTGGAAAATTCTGCTAAAGGGAGGGAAGGGAAGGTCCTGAGGTTCTGCCGTAGGAGTTTGGTTGGGAGCGAAGGACTGGCGGATTGCTGCAATCTTCCCATCGTAGAATGTGGCAAAATCGACAGCAGCCAGAGAGGAAGGGGCAGGAGGAGTCGGTGGGTTGAGTAATGAGGAGAAGATGTTGTGGAGTTTGTCAGGATCCTGTGCAGAGGCTTCCAGCTTTTCTCTGAAGAAGGTAGTTGTGTGATCAAAGTGGTAGATGTTAGGGAAGTAACACGAAACATTTTAATTACATTTTGCTAAAATGAGCGAAATGACTCGAAAATTTTTTTTTCATTTTGCTGAACGACACTCAAAGATCTGAGTTGGTAAAATGTTTCGAACTTCCCATCACTAGCTGAAAGCTGAAAGTGCTTCTGTGACTGGCTTTGAATGTCAGTTTTGGCAGGCAGCTGCTCTTTTCCAGTACTAACCCACTGACTTATAATTTAGTATAATTAATGGTAATTGATCTGACCTTGAGTGTGGTGTTGCTTTTATATAACAATTATGATTTGTTTATTTATTAAAATTAGTAACCAGTCATTTTACAAGTAATGTGGACACGTCTGTCCTCTGAAATTGCGTGTGCTGCCTCTGAAATCCCCACTCCAGTGCTGACTGATCAATGCTATATGCATATACTGTATAAAGCATAAAAAAGTGACTCAAATCTGATTTTTTATTTTTACCCTAATGTGACAGATCTAATTTTTAGGGCTTGAACACACAAATCTGATGTTTTTTCTGCTCAGATTTTAGTCACTTCATGCTGGTAATGTAAACATACCTTTTTTTCATTGGTATCAATGGTGCCTAAAAAAAATACTAGAGCTAGAGACCTAATTTGTAGCAAGTGTATGTCTGTCCACTGAATGGGCAGTTTGTCGTATTCTTTGCTGCACAAATAAAATGTGCTAAAAATAATTGTGCACTGAAACACTTTTTGCTTGAGCTAACAAAAAAGACTAGTTAATTCTTTTCCCTTGACCCAGAGATTTTATTTCTGTCTGTGTATAAAAATAATTTCACAGCCAAAACCATAATGTAACAAAACATTTACATTATTTAGTTGTTGATGTTCTAAGCACGTCAGTAGGCAGAGTAATTGAACATGACGTAGAAGGTGATAATGATGTACAAGTGGCTGTGATAATAAAGTGAGACTGGAGATGGCTCATTAAACCTAGCTTGCCTAGTCTGAGATAGAAAAGAAAAGAGATACAGAAAGAAGGCAGCATTGTGCATCTTGTCCTCCTTTTCTTTTTTGTAGTACACAGAATCAGACTCCATTAACTAATAAAGTCACAGTGGTCCCAAAAACATCAGCTGCGTCACAGATAGATAATTTAATCAAATACAAATAATGGACTACAAGGCCAACTGTTGTGGTGCTAATTAATGACCACTTGCACTTTAGCATCTTCTCAGTGTTGATTTTAGTGCTCTGATCTTTCTTCATTATTTGGAAATAAGTAACACATGTAAGCCTCAGTGACACTTGGGCTAAATTGTACCAAAGATTTTATGAAAACACAAGACAAGTTGGTGGGATCTGGTTTAGATGTGTCCATGTTAATCAGGCATTCACTTACGGAGACTAGCACACAGAGTATGGTATCAGACATACAATAAGATACAAGGAATATCCCAACAAGTATGGCAGCAGATAAGTTTGAATAAATAACCTTACAGAGAGTTAAAGCAAAAAGATGACCTAAATTATTCAGTGTGATGGCCTAGATAGAAATTTTGTCTCCCTCTCAGAGGGTTAGGGAAATATTTCACTGCAATGTATGAATCTGATGGGGTAATGAGATCTTGGGTTTCATCTCTACTACATCATCTTTGATTAACAGTATAATCAGGTTAGCATTATAATGAGCTCACAGGATAAGCTGCTAAGGTAACGGGTATAATGACAAACATGTCAACATTCCAGGAAAAAAATCCTTGTAGGACACTGTGGCAACCCAAACAGAACAGAATGAGATGGATAATGGAGAGATGGACGCAGCACTTCTTATCCAACACACTGTCCTGCAAATGGTTCGTCCAAGTGGCAGTAGACAGAGTAAACAAAATGCTCTCTTTCCCCTTCATCTGTACCTTTCACTGTTACCATCATCAGTCTTACCTTCTGTCTTGTTTTTCTACCCATTTTCTATGCCTCTCTTACATCTTCATTTTTCTTCTCTTGTCTCAATGAGATTTATAAGACCAAACAAATCTTTTTCCAATTCACCATCGGTTTTAGTCAGCACTCCTAACCCGAGTAAGTTTTTATGAAACATGAACATAACATGAACACTGCACACAAGGTGGGAAGACACATTTCTTTCTAAGTTATAAAACATCCAAAATAACCAATAATTACCTTTAAACATTTGATATTGAGCTGTATAAAGGGGCAGGGGTAGATCTGTGACTAAGACATTGGACTACTGGATTGGAAGGTCTCAGGTTTAAACCCCAGCAACCCCAAGTTTCCACTGTTGGGTCCTTAAGCAAGGCCCTTAACCCTCAACTGCTCAGATGCTGTAAAATTTAAAAATTCTATCACAACCATATACAGGTCTTCACCTTACTGTTACCACAAAGTTGGAAGAAGACAATTTTATAAGATGTCATTGTATACTGTAGCCTTGAACTTTCCCATCTCTGGACCTAATGGGCCAAAAACTGTTCCAGCATAAAAAATTTTTCTTGTGAACAAAGCGGGCTCGAAAAAAAATAGAGTTTGGGAAAATCCCCACAATCACAATATAAAGAAGCAGGGGTAGGTCAGTGGTTAAGGCATTTGACTATTGGATTGTAAGGTCCCAGGTTCAAACCCCAGCACCACCAAATTGCTGCTATAGGGATCCTGAGCAAGACCCTTAACTGCTCAGCTGTATGTGTTAGCTTTGTGTATCCAAATTCAAGCCCCAGTAATAAACAATTGTGATACTATAATGACAGCATTATTTGATCAATAGTTGTTATAAAGTAGCACAAGATAAAGGTGACATGACAGCTTTCCTGTAAATTATCTGTTAGTCTACCAAAAAATGGCCATGCATTGTTTTTGCATATACATGCACACCACACGCCCATTGCGCATACCCAGCCATTTTGTCCAACACTAACCATACACCTTACCCTCCAAGGCTCAGGTTTTGTGTATTTTTTTACAGTGTTGAAGTGAAACAACAAATGTTAGTGTGTTTAGACCAGTTGGTACAACTGACATTTGAAATATTGACTAAAACATAGGAATATGAAAAAGGGCCTACCTTACCCACCAGACAAATCACCCACATGTAGGGGAGCAGGAGCACAGCACAGAACCCTGCACCCTGCACATAAGTTGTCTTTTTTTCCCGTCCCCCCCCCCTTTCTTTTTTGATCCATATCGCTCATATTTCATTCCAGAATTACAACAACCATCCCATTACTGGGGCTCTGGGTAGCCAGTCCCACCGCCCATTATGATGGCAATGAGGTCAGTGAAATTATTTACGCAGGACGGAGAAAATTCATATTTGTATTGAGATTATTCATACACAAAATTCTTCTCTATTTATATTCAACAGAACTTTCAGGGACTAACAAACATGCTTAAAAGAGAATACAAGAAAAAACACAGTATTATGCTGTGTAACGCTATAATGTCAATAAGGACCAAAATCTCTAAGGAATTTTTCCAGCACCTTGTTGAACCTATGGCATGAATTATTAAGGCAGTTCTTTTTACTTGAAGAGAAAATTGTGCCAGTGAGTGTTGTGCCAGTGCGCTCTGGCCTCACTACACCTGTGTATTAAGGGCAAGTGATTTGACTTCAAAATAAATGCTGGTTGTACTGTAGCTGACTCGTCAGAAAGAGGCTGGAGCTCAGTGATTTTGCTTGTGTCTTCCACAGACAGTTGTGTGGCAGGAGAGCATATGATGATGAGTGATTGTGTGTGTCTCATAATGCGTGAGAGTTGGCAGCTTTAAGAATGGGGAAGAAAGGTGATTTAAGTGACTTTGAACATCTCATGGTTGTCGCTGGGCTGGGTCTGAGTATTTGGGAAACTGCTGATCTACTGGGATGTACAACCATCTCTAAGGTTTGCAAAGAATGGGCAATTTGGTTCATAATGGTTCTTTGAGCAAAAATGGTGTTTTGACATGAGAGGTCAGACGAGAATGGCCAGACTGGTTCGATCTAATGGAAAGGGAAAAGGAAACCACATAACAACTGAGGTCTGCCAAAGCGTATCTCTGAATGCACAACTCATCGAACCTTCAACGAGATGGGCTACAGCAGAGGAAGAACACACCAGGTGCTGCTTTTGTCAGCTAAGACAAGGAAACTCAAGCTACTGAAGATTGAAAAAACATTTACTGGTCTCAATGAGTCTTCATTCCTGCTCAACATGTGAGCGGTAGAATTGCACGCACCCTGTATCAATGCTTCAGGCTGTTGGTGGTGTAATGGTGTGGGGGATATTTTCTTGGCACACTTTCTTGGGCCCCTCAATACCAACTGAACATAATTTAAATGCCACAGCCTATATGAGTATTGTTGCTGACCTTTGTGACCAAATGATCTCAAGCTATACTTAAATGGCCTCCACAGTCACCAGATTTCAATAAAATAGAGCACCTTTGGGATGTGGTGGAACAGAAGATGTGCATCATGGATGTGCAGCTGACAAATCTGCATCAACTGCATGATGCCGTGGTGTCAATATGGACTAAAATCTCTAAAGAATGTTTTCAGTACCTTGTTGAACCTACATAATGAATTATTAAGGCAGTAATGTCAACCCATTACTAACAAGGTGTGCCTAATGAAGTGGCCCATGGGTGTATATGCAACTGTTACCAAATTAAATATAAAGTAGGTAATGACTGTCCTAAAGCACCTCTGGCACCTAATGTCATTAAACAGAGACATTTGTTTGGTAAAGAATAAAACATGATGGGCTATACTCTTCAAGGAAAATAACTCAGAGCTGATGCATTATGAATTATAATAAATTAAAAGAAATAAATGAATTTAGTAACATAATAAATCAAGTTAAAAAACAACACATGGTTTAACTTTTTATTGATTCATTATAATTTTAAGATGCTTCTGCTAGACAAGTTAGGTCCTGTTACACTTAATATTATTGAAGCTCTAAGCAGTTGTTTTCTCAATCTCTCTTTGAAAAATAAATCCTCATTCCTGAAGACACTCTCATTGAAGGAAATTCACTGACCATTCACTGACATAGTGTTGACACTGGACATTCCTTTCATAAGTTAATTGAGATCTATTTTCACTCTATGGTTTAAACCCATCAGTGGACAATGTGTATCTGCACTATGTATGCCCTACAGACATACTAAAAAATGTATGTGAAAGAACTAGGAGGTCTGAGTTCAAAAGAAGGTATTACACGCTTTCTCTGCTCTCTATGGAACAATGTAGTACTGAATGACAAAGTCACTTTTCTCTGATTGCTCCAAAAAGACTGGAATCGGAGTACCCCCATTGGGAGGCTTCATTCATGCTGAGCTCATCTTGAGTATAGACTTGGTACTGCAATTGACATCTTTTTTTTCCAGCCATTATAGAATGAAAGGATTGTCAATTTCGAGCTTCTGCTAGGTCACACTTGACAAAACTCAACTTTCAACCAAGTACACCAAGGCTGTGTACGATGTTGCATAAAAGCATCTTTTTTACCTCCTTTTTTCCAGACACCAAAAAGCTTTAAAGACACAGCTATGTAACTGAACACAAACAGATACTGTGCATAATACAAATATGAACGCAAATAAAAGCATTGGCTATGTTTTTGTGCATGTGTGCATGAGGACTGGGATATTACAGGATGAAACAAATTGTTACACACATATTTTTACTTTCATACAGAGGTAGTGAGTATGAAACATGTGAGATGGGTTGCCAGATCTTTTATTAAGTTTATTAAGTTAACATAATATTGATTTATTTACACAACTGCTTCTCTCTCCACTGTGTCTACAGAAAAATAGATTTACTTTAAATATATGAACTTTTTAAAAAAGACACACCAGTTTAACTTCTAGCTTCATAGAAGATTCTGATTGAATTCAGTAAACCACACGAGAAAACAACTATTAATACAATATTAGTAGATATGCTATTGGCAACTTATAACAACAATTCCCTGGTTTGGGAAAAATATTTAATTATCTCGCTTAGGCAGTTACATTAGACAGAAGAAAAAACACTAGGCAGAAAGTTCCACAGAGGACCTGCTCCAGGAGTTTAATAAAGCCACTATATAGTGTTGATATATATTGATATATAACACTATATAGTGTTATATAGTGATTTTTTCTCACTTTGGGTTGGACAATGCCAAATTTCAGTTCAAATCTTTATACAAATATAAATATTTGGGGCAATAAAAAAAAAAATAATAATACAAATACAGGCACTGCATTACACTTCTAGTCCTGTAGTAGGCAAACGTGGTTTTATGAATATATTTCCTGACAGAATGTTAGCCAACTAGTTGGCAGTTATTGTGTACTCTGTGGAAAACAACAAAGTATAGGCAATACAACAATACAATACAATACAAATTAGAATATGACTCAAAAATCATGCCAAGAATGTTTGAATAGGATTAATGTTATAAATGTGAACCTTTTGATTGCAGCATTGTTAGAATTGACACATTAGCTTCATTTATGCTAGCTACAAGTGAATAGAAAATAACAATCATAAGGATAAGACAACATACTTCAACATAGAACCTGTTGCAACATAGTAGTGAAAGATCAAATCTAGTCATTTTTTATTTGAAAAGAAAAATTTAAATCCTTTTTCTCAACTGAGAACACTGACAGGGCTACTGTTCACTGTTGACAAGTACAACAGTAAATTTAAGAATTGCTAATACTTTTGCAATATGGCACAATCAAACTGAAATAAAACATTAAATATAATAATCAAACATGCTTTGATTTGGACAATTTTAACTGCAATTTGACAGCCTTTGTATGAGGTTGTGCACAAAAAGCAATTTTAAAAAGTTGGATAATTATATAAAATTGTGTGCATTCAAAAGTAATACAATTACTGTAAAGAGTTACAAATACTGATTTAAATTATTATTGGTCTGGAAAATGTTGATGTACTATGCAGTTATCCAAAGTGTTTTTTTTAGAATTGTTTAAGAATTCACCTACTTGCTAAATTTTTCATCCGCACTCGATCATATGAAAGTACTTTTTTTCTCTTTGTCCATCACTAAGCAGTTTTATTGAAAGCTTTGCTATTTCTTTTTTATTTATTACATATCTTGATCCCAGACACACACTTTATCTCACAAACAGTGGTGTCAGGGGTGTCACTGCGGCTGACAGATGTTTGAAATGCATGATAGTGACAGACAGGAGCTGGGTGGAGATGCCTTTCGGAAGACAGTATATATAATAAGGAGGGATGTAGGGATATAGTCTGGTCATATCTTGTGATTCATTTTACTTTTAGGCAGAAAAATAGTGGCTGCCTTACATTAACTAAAATTCAATGGACTTTTGGAAAATGTTTACAGTCTGGTATGGCCATTGCAGTGCAATTGCAAGGATTATGTATGAAGCATTGGAAACTTAATTTTTTTAATTATTTTTTGTATACTTACGAAGATCTTTAAACTTTTAGATCTAGCGTTTGATCCATATTTTTTTTCCTGTTTTTACTTTTATAAACATATATAGGGCTCAGGATTGTGCAGTATAGAGTGACAAATAGTTTTTTTAGTCGTGGCCAATTCCTCCCCGTCACTAGGGGGCTCCCACATTAAGGCTACTACTACCATTTAGCCGGGAGGGCCGAAGACTATCAAGTGTTTCCTCCAAACCGCGTGACGCCAGCCGACCGCATCTTTTCGAACTGCACTGTTAGGGGCGGAGTAACACACTCGGAGGAAAGCGCTAGCCTCCGCGTGCGCGTGGTTACAGATGCCCCTGATTGGCTGTAGAGCCGTGATTAATGTGGGAGCACAAAGTCCCTTTCATCCCTCCCCTATGAGAGAGTTCGGCCAATCAGCTCTCTCTAGACCTCCGGCTGTGAGAGGTAACAGCATCACCCGGGGAAAGAACCAGCGATCTCCGGATGATAGGGCGAGCACTTTACCACTGAGCCACTCGGAGGCCCGACAAATAAGTTTTTTTGCACTAAACAGGCAAAATGATAAACTGGATTTTAGTTCATTTTATGAATGAGTGAACAATTTGGAAATGTTGATAATGATAACTTTTGTTCTGCCTGACATATCCGAAAACCTGTTAACACACACCAGCAAGGCTTCCATATAAACACTTTTTTAATTGCTATTAACCTATGCTGTGTTGGTGGCACGTACAGTATCTGTGCTGCTTAAGCTTTAAGAGTTAACAATCTTTGTAATTAAAATGGTTTTGTTTGCAGGAAAACTCAAAACCTTCTCCTACTTGCAATTTGCTACCAGTGTGACTCACTACAAAAAAAAAAAAAAACATGAACCAGTTGTATTTTTTATTAAAGGTAAACCAACATATTATTGATGCTAAATTGCATATTCACATTGCCACAAACACAATTACAGGCGAACAATTTCAACTTAAGTATGGGAGGTGAATTTATAGTGTTTTCCTAAATAGTACAAAAAAAAAAACACTTTTTTTGACAGTAATTAGTGCGTTTTAACATACTTGTGACTAAAAGAAAACATGCACACAATATTCTCTATTAGTTTTGTTGCATCGTTAAAAAAAACTAAATTGTCGAAGTGAAACCCATCAATTGCACTACAAGATAATTAAAATGTAATACGTATTGAATAATTAAATAATTTCTAAATTTTCCCAAAATTCTTGATTGAATATCCAAGTGTCAGACCTTTGGAAAAACAAATCAACTGAAACATGCTCTGTGGCAGAACTACCAAGTCAGCTGCAATGTCAGATTTCTGCCACCTTTGGTGTTGTTTAAAAGCTAGTTAAAGAAATCTTATTTTAATCAAAATATTCTCGTCATGCAACTGTGTATGGTACAGTATAATGCATATTGTTATTGCGATCTGAAGCTATCAGACTTCAGAAGTGCAGATCTCATAGGCACCTGGGGAGACAAATAAGTTTAGCAGCTTTTACCAAGATTTTGCAAGTTATGTAAAGATTAAAACACAACAGGATTACTGGAATACTGTTATAGAAAAAAAAAATCTGTGACGAGTTGTTGTGATACACTACAATATGAAGCAGAGTTGCTGCTTTTGATTATTTTACTATAACAAAATATATCAGAGTGTTTTATTTCTTGTACTACTGCAATTTTCTGCCACTTGAACTCATAAATGTAACGTATTACTATTTTCTGCATGGGAAGAATGAGGTTAGTTTCTGTTGCCACTTATTATCTAGCAGCTATAAAAAGCTGTCCCCTAAGCAGGCTATCTTAGCATCTTGTTTGGTTACAAAGAAACCTGAAAGTTAAATGTTGCCTGTCCTGAAGACTTTCTCATAGTGAAAAAACCTGCCAAACACTGAAACTAAATCAATAAATGTTACTTCTGCTTACAGAAAGCTTTATCATCATCATCATCATATTATTATTATTATTATTATTATTATATTATATAAATATTAAATATTTGAATGACATGCTTTCTTGATCTATTTATTATCAGACTTACAAATTCCTGTAAATTAGTAATTACCATAAAAAACAATGAGGTATTAGAATGGGCACATGAATAAAAAAACTATCCTTCAAATTGAATCCCAAACTACTTTTATAGCCAAACTGTTATTGATAATTAATTAACAGCTTCAGTTTTGCAGCACTGTGGTGTAATGAGTAAATGAGGAAATAAAAAAATGACATCCTATGGATTTTTGAGACATGATCAAAACAGTGATTGTACATCCCTGTCTTTCTTTTAGAGATGAGTGTTTCCTTGCTGGTCTATGATGTGTCAACATTCACAGCATATTAAAACGCTGCTGTCAACAGACGTTGTTTGCCTGTTGGGTCCTACTTTATCATTACTGCTACACAACAGTGAACTTGATGAACTGAGTCGTGCTGCAATGCGCTCATGTCCCAAAACTTTGTAATGAATAAAGCATACAGTATACAAAGAGAACAGTGCATAAAAGATTTGCCCTGCATTACAGTTAGGGGACAGCTAACCAGATAGATAGCATTTGCACAATTCTAAGAAAGTCAGTGTCCTTCAGGAGACAAAATGGCAATTAAAAGTATTTGATTTTGTCCAAATGTAAGAAAGGTATAGAAAGTATCCTTCTCAGTGTAAAGCAGTTTTAGCAGTAAAATTAAAATTAATAAAAAAAAAAGTAAAAAAAAAATACTTTTTAAAATAAATTAAAAAAAATAAAATAAAAAGTATATATATATATATATATATATATATATATATATATATATATATATATAATTTAACAGCAGTTATCTTATTTACAGTATGTTAATAATGTGATAATTGATATGCTCTTAATTTTAATGATCCCACATTCTCAATGTACTTTAAATGGAATCATTTGTCTTATGCTAGTGGCATGTCTCTAATGATAATGAACATTTTAATACCAAAATGAGGACATTTCTTTGCAGTGAAGAAAATTAAACCATCTGTTGTCACAGCTTCTTGGTGTCAAAGCAGCATCTAGATCACAGCACATCAAAATCCACTTGATGGAAATGCTAGTTTTCTTCTATTGTTAGCTAAAAATGGGACTGAACAGTGCTTAGAAGATGGCATTTTGGGAGAAATCCTTAATTAATTCTAAATTCTAGCATACGCAGCTACATGTATGTAAAGTTTTAGTTAGTTAGTTAGTTAGTTAGTTAGTTAATGTGCAGTCTTTGTCTTTCGGCTGTTCCCTTTCAGGGGTCGCCACAGCGAATCATTTGCCTCCATCTATTCTCTGCATCCTCTTTTCTTACACCAACTAACTTCATGTCCTCTCTCACTGCAACCATAAATCTCCTCTTTGGTCTTCCTCTAGACCTCCTGCCTGGCAGTTCCAACCTCAGCATCCTTCTACCGATATATTCACAATCTCTCCTCTGAACATGTCCAAACCACCTCAATCTGGCCTCTCTGACTTTATCTCCAAAACATCTAACGTGGGTTGTCCCTCTGATAAACTCATTCTTGATCCTATCCATCCTTGTCACTCCCAAAGAGAACCTCAACATCTTCAGCTCTGCTACCTCCAACTCTGCCTCCTGTCTCCAAGCCATAGAGCATTGCTGGTCTCATCACTGTCCTGTACACCTTTCCTTTCATTCTCGCTGATACTCTTTTATCACACAACACACTGATGACACTTTTCTCCACCCATTCCAACCTGCCTGTACCCGCCTCTTCACCTCCTTTGAACACTCTCCGTTGCTCTGGACCGTTGACCCTAAGTACTTAGAATCCTGCACCTTCTTTACCTCTGCTCCCTGTAGCCTCACCGATCCTCTTGGGTCCCTCTCATTTACACACATGTATTCTGTCTTGCCGCGGCTAACCTTCATTCCTCTGCTTTCCAGAGCATACCTCCACCTCTCCAAATTTTCCTCTCCAAAAAATTTGTGACTAGAACAGAGGTTCACCTTCCAGCTTGACAGTGACCCTAAACGTATAACCAACTACCGCTACAATGGAATGGGCCAGTCAAATGTGTTGGAATAGCCCAGTCAAAGACCAGAACTAAATCCAATTAAAAATCTGTGGCAAGTATTGAAAATTGCAGTTCACAGATGCTCTCCATCCAATCTGACTGAGCCTGAGCTATTTTTCATAAAAGAATAGTTAAAAATTCCACTCTCTAAATGTGCAAAGCTGGTAGAGACATACACCAAAAGACTTGCGGCTGTAATTGTGGTGGTTCAATGGTGGTCCTAGAAAGTATTAACTTAGGGGGCTGAATGCAAATGCACGCTACTCTTTTCAGATATTTATATAAAAAAAATATAGTAAATTTGTAAAAAAAAAAAAAAAATTTTGAAAACCATTTGTCATTTTCCTTCCATTTCACAATTATGTGCCACTTGGTTGGTCTATCATATAAAAAAACATATAAAATACATTTACATTTGTGTTTGTCACGTGACAATCAGTGTTAATGTTATGGCTGATTGGTGTAAAAGTGCCTTCATAACCCTTGAACTTTTCTACATTTTATTAATTATATACCAGTAAACTGGTGACAGGATTATGGGCACTCAAGGCTCGTTTATTGTATGTCTCTGAGGAACAATGGCTAGCCTGTCTGGTCCAAACCGACAGAAAAGCTAATATAGCACAAATTTCTGAAAAAGTTAATGCGGGCTAAGAAAGAAAGTTATCAGAAAACTCATCACAGCTTTCTATGTTTGTGGCTTCGCAGGCAAACAGTGCAAGGTTATTGACCTTCAAATCCATTAGATCTCAGTTCGGTTGCTCATCTATAGAATGTGCTTGACAAACAAGTGCAACCCATGGAGCCCCCATGGACCCAACATACAGCCCTTAAAGGGTCGATCTATCTGTCAAACTATCTAAAGTAGTTAGATTATTTATATTTTGCTTCAAAAGAGCCAGATGTTCTTTTATTTTTTTTATGTGGTCTTGAGGAAAAGTTCTCCAGGCTCTGAAGAAGACTCTATGGTAAAGTTTAGTTCTCATTTTCAGTCCAGACTCTGAATAGTTTAAAATGATTTTTTGTTTGTTTGTTTCTTAAGCCACATAGTGCCCCATGAATCATTTAGCATAAAGGCCCATCTAACTGAAGGCATAAAGCAGTGAGAAACAGGTGCAGATGATGAGAGATGATCAGACTGGTGATTAGTACACTGGTGATGCTGAATGCTGAGTGGTTGGAACAGACGAAAAAGGAAATGAGATTGCTGCTGAGGTTGCAACCAATTTTTTAAGTGTATCGTTAGGTACTCTGCACCCTAGTGTTGGGCGATATGGAAAAATCATATATCACGATATGGATTATTTTATATCACGATAACGATATATATCACGATATACCACCCACAATAAAGTATGTTTTCAGTTATTCTCTTAAAAGTTAAAAATATCATTGCATATTTTTTTTTGCAACTTTATTTTGAAGTGACATTTAACTGAACTGTCACAAATGAGAAAAATACATTTTAGTTTAGCAATATAAATGTATCAACTGACAGATGTGGTGGAGGTAGAGCTACAGTAGCCTTCACATTTTTTTTATCCACATCATAGTTATTTAAATAGTATTATCAAAATAAACTTTATTATAAAATAATAATTAAAATGCACAACCATTTCAAGTTTCACGTCGGGCACGGAAACAGTCTTTTGGCAGAGTTTGCACATGACTGTCTTCTGCTCCGTGTCAGAGCTTTTGAAGCCAAATCACTGACGTACCCCCACGTTTCAGTAAAAGTACTTTTAGATAGAAACGATAGAAGAGAAATAGGACGATAGACACTTTTCTATCGTCCCCACGATATATATTGTCATATTGCCCAGCACTACTGCACCCTGTAACAGTAAAAAAAAAAAAAAAGAGCTTGAGCATGGGATTTGAACTCATGATACTAAAGCCATTACCTAATGTGCTATACCTCAACTAGCTCTCACTGATTCCTTCTCCTCCACTCTTGGATTAAACTTTGAAACTTTTACTGCTTCACTGAGACCAAAGTTTTTACAAGCATATACCACAAAGGGAAATGTTTACCAAAGATGCTAACCAAATCCACTTCAATACTTTTTTTAATATCATAATGATAAAGATACTCGGTATTCATCCTAAACCATCCATTATTTTCTCATCTTATGTTTTTATTATTATATATGATAAAATGATTGCTAAACAATTTTTTCAGTCTTTTGATAAGTCAAGCTAATCATTCACCCACATCTTGTTAAAAAAAAATGAAGGGAAGCAGATCAGTAGCATAAAAAAAAAATGTCCTTTGCAGAGGGAATGTGATATAATGAGGAAAAGGGAAATGGATGCTATAGAAAATTGGTCATCAAACTGCACACTCCCCCAGTAAACGTCACTGATATTTTTAGATGAAGCTATCACGAGAGGTCTTCCCAGTTCAGCAAGCACCAAACAGACCACAAAAATGAGAGGAGCAGATACTGAATGATAAAACAATTCCTTCCTCTGTACCAACATTTCATTTGTGCCAGCACCCTAAACTGGAAAATCTATAAGTTCTAATATTATCAAGCATGCTTTGCCCTTGGAGGGTCTCCCTTGCAAATATCACTTACAAGAACCAATTCAATATCTGTAATGAATCTATAATGGACCATTTTAATTTACTTGTTACATCTACTGTAGCACTTAGAAGTGAACGCCACTGATTGACACATTTTATGGAGCACATGTAGAACTACTTTGACATACCTGTGTCATGTTCACACTAAAAGGTTTAAAAATTTGAAAACATTTGAGTCAAGGTTTCTTTAACCTGCCTGTCAATCTTTTCCTTATCTGGAGCTGATGAATTGGCAAATGTCTTGTGACAGCTCACCGGAATGAAGTTATACTCAGACTGGCAATGGCTTTCGGCCCTGTGCACTCACAACACTTCTATACGCTCCTAAATGAGCCAGTCTGCCAAGTCTAATTTGAAATTCTCCATCGAAGGGCAAGGCATACACGTTTAATTAAATTCGTCAGGCACTGGAGCAATAGCGTGCCCCACTGCGCATTTGTCTATTTCATGAAGTGGTGAAATGGGATAAGTACGGCTGAAGGGCGAGGATTTGATTTTTCACAAGGACTTTGTAAAGAGAGACAATCTTGAGTGATGAGATATCACTCGAAAAGAGCATTAGATAATCAGCCCTCCCTTGAGTGTTGCTGAATATGATGTTTGCTCAGTGTGTCACTGTTTAATTTTTTTTCCCTCTAAGTGGAATTGTTTTGTAATTATAGTGTTTTATTTTTTTTCTCTCAGTTGTTTCTGGATTTCTGTCTGAGTCACAAGAAGTTTAGTCTGGATGCATGTTGTGTACAGTGTATAGATGAAGTTAAATATGTAGTTACAATGTAAGCATCAGCTATCTGGGATTTGTTATGTGTGGCTTATTCTACAATAAATGTGGGATAATATTACATTATTAAGTGAACCCTTTAGCAATTCTTTAAAAGCTGTCCTTTAGATGGGCTCTCATCAATAACTTGCATACACAATCACCTTGAGATTCATTGTGTTAACTGAATAAAACATGTTTTGACAAAATAATTTAGATAGAAATATTTGGATAAAATAAATTTGGAGTACATAATAGATAGTATAATTATACTGTATTATGATGGTGAAAAGATTACAGTAATGTTATGAAGATGAATCAGTATGACATTTCTTTCTACATGTTTTTGTAGTTTGGATTTTGAAGTTTAGTAACACAATCTAAATATATTGTGTGCATGTCATAGTGTTGGCACAGTGGTACAATGAGCTGCATTATTCCACAGTTCTAGGTTTGATCCTAAGATGGGCCAATGTGTATCTGATGTTAAATGAGGTACCATGGGGTGGTGCTCCAGTGATACTACAAGTTCTGTAGCCATTAAATATTGCCTAGTTGATTTTCACCCACCCTGTATATGTGTTATGCAGTCAGTGCAAGTACTGTACAAGAGACCATGCACTTTGGGTGTAAGGTGTGGCATATTCTTTATTCCCAGTCAATCAGGGACAAAGTGACAATAGCCAATCAAGAGGGTAGGTGAGCTTAATGATGGAGAAGATGTCAGTTTGTGCTTTACTTGAAACAATAATGCTATCCAATTTTAGGATGATGTGTGATTTTCAAGTACCAATATTATTTAAGCCAACAATACTATAATCCGGTATGAACTACCACTTTTCTTCTATATGAGATCATTAGGCTTTTATGTCACAAGCCTGAAACAGCAGATCAAAATAAACTCAACAGGAATTTGATTTGAAGAGAATTGTGTTTGTCTTTGGAGTGTGTTACCTGTGCACCATCCATTCCTCTCTAACAGGCTGTTCATGTTACTAATCTAATAGTCAAAGAGAAATAGATTATCGCATTCAGGGGGCAGCCACTTGTGGGATGCAGCGTCTAGACACGTTCAGTCTGAGACAACCAGATGCGATATTTGATGGACTAGAAAAACACACTGACAAGCAAACAAACTTGAATGAGTCAGTCAAGATGATCTCCACCCACCCACCAGGCACACCGACATGTGCATACATACACGCACATACACATGCGCACACACACACTTTACCTTGTGTTTTTTTAATATACTTAAAATTATTATTATTACTACTATTATTATAAGAAGAAGAAGGTTTTTTTAAAATAAAAAATGTAAAATAATAATAAACTGTTTCACTTGCACTGTCACAAACTGTCACAAAAATGTTATAACCGTCAGGTATTACTGTGCTTCTCGTGGGGACATGCATGCACAAACACAAACACACACCCACTCACACACATCCTCTGTCATCATCTTTCCACACGCTCCTGCCCTTCACAGCCCATGGAACTGACTTTCAACACAGCCTGATGGGATTTCAGTGAAAGCTACACAGAAACTCTTGAATGAGAAGCTAGAAAAGTATGGAACTTACTTGTTTTTTCTGACAGTTTTTCTTTTTTTGTGTTGTGGGTTTGTAAAGTTTCCCAGAATGACGGAAATCATTTGAAGACTGAATTCACTGGGTGCGCACATATAAATGGGCTATCAGGGCTGTGCTTGCTCTTTCAAAGTGAAAAAAAGATGTCAAAATAAGTGTTCATTTTTAGCACACTCAGAGGAAAGCGCTATCCACCCCCTTCCAAATGATTGGCTAGTGTCACTGTGATTGATAGGGGAAAGAGAGTATGCTACACCCCCCTCACTCCCTGTGAGTAGGGCCAATTTTCCTCTCTTGTACTCCCACCCATAGACAGCTGTGGGATCATCACGATTCAACCTTGTGATCTCTGGATAAGAGGTCGCATGCATTTCAGTTGTGCCACTCAAAAGCCAAATTTGCAGAACATTTAACCAATTTTTATTGGGTAAGTTATTTTGGATAGGTAAATTACACCTCCATCCCAGCAAAGGTTTACCCACCTGAATACTAAGGACTGTTCTTTCATATTCACGATCTAGCATATATAAACACTTGGTTTATAAACATTCCCGATGTTCATAGTCTTGCCAACTACTGTATGGGTATTTAATAACTTTCTCTTTGCCAGTGTTTTGGATTATTCTCTGGATGAATAAAGTGTAAAGAATAATGAGCAAAGTGGCTCAGAGTTTTTAGCATTGTTTCCTTACACTTGGGAGTACTATGGTTTCCCACAACAGTCCAAAGACATGCCGTCTAGGCTGATTTGTATTTTTAAATTCCCTTTAGTGTATGATTAAATGTGTGTGCCTCTGTGCCATGTGATGGGCTGTTCCCCAGTTTTATGCCTGGAGCCTATAACAGGAGAGTTGGGGCATGAGGCGGGGAATACCCTGGATGGGGTGCCAGTCCGTTGCAGGGTAGTCTGCATGCAGACACTCACACACTCATTTACACCAATTAGCCTAATCTCCTTGTCTTTGGACTGTGGGAGTACCCGGAGAAAACCCACCATGCACAAGAAGGACATGCAAACTCGATGACGAACACACAGAGGTGGGAATCAAACCTGGCTGTGGAATCAAACCCAGACCCTGGAGGTGCAAGCCACTGTTCCACCCCCATATTTTACTACATAAGTTAACATAAATACATATACTGTACATAAATACATGTGTCAGAAGTGCCACAAAGTGTGACTGTTATTATTCTAGCTGAAATACCCACCAGATAATGCATTTTGTTTCTACTCAGTCCCCTTTTATGTCCCATCATCTTATATATCTTCATATATCTTCTTATATGAGGTTACAACATGGGAAAAAATCTGATAGAAATTTTTAAACACTGACCAAAACAAAAATAAAACTCTAAATAAAATCGGTAAAAGTTTTTGGTCTGAGTACAAACACACTGGACCCATCTGAATGACCAAAACTTACAAAAATGTGAACTTTGCATAACAAGTACCCTTTAACTCTAGCCAATTTTAAAGCATTCAGAATAGCTCTCTATAATCTCACTAGCATTAAACTCACACTCCCATTTTCTTTACTGCTTATCATATACAGGGTTGCAGAGGCCTGGTGTCTATTCCAGGGTATTGGGGGCACATGGCAAGGTAAATAGAACGGTTTCCAGTCCACGCACACACCATATTTGGGAATTGGGAAATCTGCATGTCTTTAGACTGTAGGAGGAAACCCACTAAGCATGGGGAAAACATGCAAACTTCATACACACAAACAATTGATCCCAGAGATGCAAGGTCACAGTCCCAACCACTATGACACTGTGCTTCTGTAGCATTACAAATTGACCTAAAATGTCGTTGGCTACTTGTGGTTTGACAATTCTTGGAAGGCACACTTTAAGCTGTGTCTGACGACATGATAACCATTCTGTTGATTCACCGACATGAACCAGTACTGAAGAGCTGAACCCATGGAAATTAAAGAAGGTGTTACTTATTTGCCTTAACTGAAATTGTCAGTTTATATATGTTAATATTGAAGATCCTTTGACACTGTCGCACTCATTTGACAATGCAAATTTAATAGCAAGAAAATGGTCTTATAAGCGAGAAACAAAGCAGTATATATTTGGATCATTGAATCGAACTCCTGGCAAGATAAAAATAGAAAAGTGGTGGGATGTGATGCTGTCGAGAGCGTTTGTTTGCTGACTATATAGATTAACTGACATTCTAGTAAAAATGAATTGTTCAGTTAAGCTTTTAAAATGGTAATATAAACACATTCTACTTGAACAAATTAAGTGCTTTTACAAAGCACTTAAGAAGTCTTTGAAATGAAAACATGTCTCTACGAAGCATCGTGACGCCCATTACCTTATTATACATTATTATTATGATCATGCCATGCTATAGTTTCTATTTGCTTTTTACTTAGGAAAGATTGGGAAGCTCTACTTCCACCCCCCCCAAACAACATTGCTGAAGGAATGAATGAAAATGTGTGTGCGCTTGTTCTGTAGTTCAGTAATTACAAGGACTGTGAATGCAGTAATGAAAAACTGAAGGCTTCTTTCTCTCAGAATAGAAATAAAAATAACTTTGAATTTAAGAGATATTAAATTTCAGGGAATGTAAAAGAATATTTTGTGTGCTCATTTGTGCAAAGTACTCATTCAGACACGACAATAAAAAAGAGAGAGAAAGGAGGATGGTTTGCAGCGGGAAGGTTTTGGTGTGTAGGTGCTAATGAGACATGCTGCTCGGAAATGACATGCACCCCAGGTGTGTGCTCCTACACCCAGAAAAACAGTGATCTGACCTTGTCTGAATCTCGAAAGCTTTTTGAGGTGAAAAACAACGTCGGTGGTGAATATATATAAAGATGGCTCTTGCGCATGCTGCGTTAGAGTAAAGAATATAATTCCTTCCCTTTGAGCTTGGACAGTCAATTGTATCATATATATATATATTTCATATAACTGCAAAGGATTAAAGATGATAATTTTGCACAGGTAAGCGTCAGGGATTATTACCTACAGACGGGTATAACAGTTAAACTAAATTCTATCATAACCATTTTTACTCATCATTACCAAAGGCACCAGTAAAACCTGCAGACCAAGTGCCATAAATTATTAGAATGGGTCATACTGCTTTAAGAAATCAGCAATAAAGCAATAAAATTGTGTTAGTTTTTCATAAAATGACCTACAGAGTCTATAGTTTGCTTAATCCTGTATATAGGACAAGCTGAAGAAAAGAATGACAGCACTCTGTTTGACATTCAGCAGTCTGGAGATGTAGAGGCTCCACTTCTGTCAAAGGCAGAGAAAGGGAGGGAGGGAGGCAGGGAGGGGTGTGGGGAAAAGAGAGTGTGAAATACAGGTTCGTAATTAGAAATCCTACTACAGTAAAACCAGACCTCACAGGCTTGTACTGTGAATATGTGCTTCTTTTTAAGTGATTCATTTATTTATTTCATTTTACATTATTCTATGTCATATTTGATCAAAGCCATTTTTTTCTGAATGAAACCCAGCTCATTATTCTACCCACTTCTTTACTCCAGCCCCAGGGGTTTAGTTGCTAGATTAGCTGAAGTATGCACCATTTTTCTCACTCTGCCCCTCTGAGACACTCCACGCTTCTGCTGTCTCGCACACTAAACCCACTCAGTTTGCACTCCTCCCTTCTTTTCTCCTCTCACTTGTTGTGATTTACACTCCAATCCCAGGGGAACTGCCTACATCTGTCATTGGCCTACTACACTTCTGCTCTCTCTTCCATCTTTTTGAGAGACAATAAAAGAGTAAAGATTTATCCTCTACACTGAGCAGCCATAACATTACAACCACCTGAATAATATTGTATAAATCCTCCTTTAGCACTGACCCATTGAGACATGAACTCCATAAGACCAATGAAGATGTGCTGTAGTATGTGGTACCAATACCCTTAAAGTTGAGCTGGGGCCTCAATGGATTAGATTTGTTTGTCCAGCACATCCAGCAAATGCTTTTTGGATTGGGATCTGGGGAATTTGAAAAGAGGTTGAAAGAGGCTACTGCCTTTAGGGAATAACGATGCCATGAACAGGTGTATTTGGTGAGCACTAAAAAAAGGTTTGGGTAGGTGGTGCATGTCAAAGTGACATTCATATAAAAACCAAGATTTCATAGAGGACCACTGCCAAGAGGATCACACTGCCTCCACTGGCTTGCCATCTTCCCATAGTGCATCCTGGTGCCAATTCTTTCCTAGGCAATCAACACACCAACATCCCACTGTTCCCATGATGTAAAAGAAAATATGATTCCTTAGACCAGGCCACCTTCTCCCAATGATGCTCATTGATGCTTTATATACATGGGCACTCTGACCAGTCCAAAGTTACGACGTGTTCTGACATATTTCTGTCAATTGACTGTGCAGTTGCTGCCGAATATATTCCACCCCTGACAGGTGCCCTTGTCATGAGATAATGAGATAATCAGTGTTATTCACTTCACCTGTCATTAGTTTTAATATTCTAATGTTCTAATCAATGTTCACTGATATCTGTTATCTCTTTGCACCAAGCAGCAATGTGAGTAAAAACAGTCTTGCAAAACTGCTGCTATATCTTGTCCAAGCTGGATCAATAGTAAAGGGCAGCTTACGAATAGAAATATTACACTGTCCATTGTAGAACTAGGTTTTGAAAGCATATAGGTTTTGATATTTTGACATTAAGGACAGCAAGCCACTATCCTGACTTTAACATAATATTTGTTCTAACAGTGCATTCACATTATATTGTTGAAATTGTTATTTTTATTCTCCTCTATAGATATAGGCAACAATCATTGACCATTAATTTTATCTGATCTTTTTCACACAATCAAATGTTTCTTTTTGCCAATACCACAAACAAAATGAAAAAGGTACATTGTACAGTGCAGTTGCTTTTTTGAATTAAGATGTCCCCAAAGAGGCCGATGACAAGACGAAAGTGTTTCACTTCACTATACCATTAATGTACCATTCAAGTGGAATCAATTACAATTGAAGAATAACTAAAAACCAACCATCTATCATTTAAAATGAAATTAAGCAAGCATTAGTGCATATCCTTTAAATAAAGGTCCATGTAACGATTACCTGCAGCCTTGTACAAACCTTTTGTGACTTCTTTTTTGCTGCTGTTATTTCACTTTGGCTCTCTGTGGTTTTTAAACTCTTTGGAGAATTTCTTACTAGACTATTTTGTTGCTTTCAAAATATGCATTGGATATTGTGAACAAACTGTGAGAAAAGAGTGAACAAAATAAAAAAAATCCCTACAGTCGTAATCCTATGATGAAAAAAAGAGACCAAAGGAAAAAAAAAAAAGTGAAAACTCCTGTGACTTTTACATAACTGTACAGTACATAGCTAGTCTCTACATTGTTCATTTTTGCAATCTCAGCATCATCAATTTTTTTCAATTTTACTTTAGTTTTGACAATACACCATCTGCAGGCTCCATCATGTGTCTCTTTGTGTGGGTCTGTTCTGGTGGAGAAGCTGGACCACCATTTTGCTCTCTTGGCAGGAGGCAATCTGCTGTATGCCAGTGCGATGTCAGCCCATGAAAGCCCCATGCTAAGTGCCACAAAGCCCATGCTGGGGCTTTTTTCATCACCTGGCATTGGACTCTTACCTTCTGGGCATCTATAGTGGCACAGTGAAATGGTTCCTTTTTCTATGCGGCTTTAGTTTGTTAGCTTCATGCCTGCAATGTTTTCAAATCCTGGATCAACTTTTGTCTTCAATCCTCAGTCCTCCTGCAAAAGAGCCTACATTAGTGTAAAAGGATATGGATAGGTCTAATGCTAATTAGAATTAATCTGTAAATGGAATGCGTTAGATTAATGTCGGCTTGAAAAAAAGATCTACAAGCATGGACACAGCTAAAAAAAGAGGGGGTGGGCAGTGCTATTGTAGTGTGAAGCATTAATCATAATGGCAGTATTAGTCCTTGTGGTTTATCGCTGATTTTATAATTTTCTAATGGTGAGGATTGGTAACTACAGTACTGTCAAGCCAAAACAAGCAGGTTTGACTAGCCAACAGAGAAGCAAAGTATTCCCTGCCCCAACTGGCCATGACAAACACAAGTATGATATACAGCTCTGGAAAAAACAAACAAACAAACAAGCAACTGCCGCAAAATAATCAGTTTTTTTTCTTACAGGTGCATGTATTGGTGAGATTTACAGTTTTGTTTGTCAACCTGTGTCAAGTTGTGTGTGCAGATCGGATGGTCTGTGGCGGGAACCCCTCGACAGAAGCAGCATTTCACGTAGAGTATATGTTCTTTACTTGAATAGTTTTATTAGAGAATACTTTTTACTTTTACTCTAGGGGAAAGGTTGGTAATTTCCACTTCACTTAATTTTTGCAGCAATTGAATAATTAATAATAAGTAATTAAAGCAAGAATTTTGCCACCTGCTGACTATTATGCGTTAGTTTTCAAACAGCAACAAAAGCAGCATGTTCAAACTTTAAAGAAGCACAGAGAAAGAGAGACAAAGAGAGAGAGAGAGAGAGAGAGAGAGAGAGAGACTGACTGACTGACTTGGGGCATTTTCACACTAAGCTTGATTGGTTTGTACCATGCCCAGAAACAATTGATTCCGCATGCTCACCCGCTGGTCAGAGTTTACATTATTATTATTATTATTATTATTCTCCATACATACTTGGGTACACTTGCGTATTTCTACTCTCTGATACAGCAGGTAGTAGTATGTGCGTGCCTAGTTTGCTTTGTGAGCCACCTCAAAGACACAAAGAGTTATGCCTAACATTATTGTTATTTCAGGAAAAAAAGTGAGCAACACTCTTGCGTTCCTTCCGACTTTATTAAATATGGCTATGTAAATAATAGGATGCAAGTAAATGCACACACAGATTTTGGGGGAGACAGTGATAACATTTGGTTCTAACCAGCGGTCCACTTCTGTGTTCAAGCACGATTTGCTTTCATATCCGATTCATATCCGACGCCGAACCGTGCTCAAGACCGCCCTTTACAAAGGGGTTCCTAAACCCAGAATGATGTGTTCTCATACTTTTTGCCCACCACTGATATTTTGCCCAGCCTTAGATTGCCATGCTGGTGAAGTTATCTGGTCTAGTCTGGCCACAACCATTACAAAAGGTCTACACCCCCATTTATATTTCAATTCAGAACTTGTGTTTAATCACAACCTTGTAGCATACAGAGTCAGTAACGACGACATGGATGAGGTGTTTTGAAATATATACTGCAAGTCTTTTGGCTTGAGGTAGACGGATAGCAAAGTGCAATGCCATTCGAGAGGTAGGTTGGTGCTTTATTTTACTTCTCATTGTCGGTAGAATAAGGGAGCCTGTTTACAAGTGAGAAAAACAAATGGTTATGTCAAGTGAGAGGCCATTGCCAGCATGGCCCACAATGTTGTTCAGAGCACTGTCCTGTATCCTTCATTAGTCACCTTTACAAGCACAATGCCACTTTAAACTCCAGTTATTACACTATCACTCATGGCTCTATCCAGTCATACCATCAGTTTGTGTCTCTTTACTGTGATGAAACTGCATTTTTTCCTGCAGGGGAATGTAATAGAGGGAAAAACAAACAAAAAAATAAATTTAGTAATAATAAATTTCACATTTTACTTAATTAAATTTATACTAATACATTTAAAATATAAGTAATTATAAAAATGAATTGTATAAAAAATACATTAAAAAAAAAATTATTTGTCCTGTGGACAAGATTTCTATATATTATGTTCAAAAGGGATCCAGACTTCACTTTACCCTTCTGTTCGCTTACTTAGAGGTGTAAAGTTCTTATGAAAGAATTTTGTTGTATATTATTTTTGACATATTAATTTTAATGCCATTTTTGACATTCTGAAATGTCAGAGATTACTCTTTCCCCACTGTTGAAAATGTAAGAAGAGCACTAGAGAAATCACCTTCTACACAAATGCAAGTACTAAATGGCACCTGCCATCTCCACTGCCAGTTTTAACATAGGAAAATCACTTCTCAGAAGTTCACTTTGTCAGGCAAGAGTGCAGGAACAGAGCAAATCACCAAGGTTCCTGAAGTATATCCAATAGTGTAGCACACAATTGACTCACAAGTAAACTTTAGGCTCCAGCACCAAAGCCTGAGTACGACAGTGTTGACTTACTGACAAATCCATGGGTAACCAATACTGAGAAAATTATGAGAAAGCATGCCTCGAGGACATCTGGTAGAAGAAATATCAGCCTAATTCTCAATAAAGGCTTGGGGATGTGATAAATATGGGGGTTATTATGCCAGAGAACTTGCCTCATGGCTGATCAGACAAAGCCTGCGTCATCTGGCTCCACCTGTCACATCCAGCATGCGGCAGTGCACCTCCTTATTAATGCCTTATAATGAGTGCCCATGCTGGGAGTTGGCTCCCTGAGCGTTTTTCCCTAATTAATCATTTCTAGATCCCTACTGGTTCTGATGAAGCAAAAAAGCAGCTGAAATGATCAGCGGTGGGCCAAGTGTGCTGTGCTTGATCAACTTTGGGTGGGACGCAACT
This sequence comes from Clarias gariepinus, assembly GCF_024256425.1. NCBI lineage: Eukaryota > Metazoa > Chordata > Actinopteri > Siluriformes > Clariidae > Clarias > Clarias gariepinus. Next base: position 21,393,381 of record NC_071114.1, on the reverse strand, counting down.
TAATTCGAGTCCTAATGGGTTGTTTACTATTTTTAAATAACAGATAAATAAAAATAGTCTGCTTATTAATGAGTATGATGCAAAAATGTAGTTTCTCCTCCATTATTTTACATCGTTGTGGTTTCTGGAATGTAAAGGAATATTTATAGAAGACAAGATTTCCTGATATAGGGTACATGGAAATCTGTAATAATTATGATTTCTTAAAATGGGTTAAGCAACATGTATTAAATCACAGAGATGGTCAACACAAAAATTTCAAGCTTATTATCTACACTTAATATTCCTATGCAAAATCATTGTTTTGACCTGTATTATAATTGCTTGTTGTAGAGGTGCAGTGCAAGATGCACTTAGGCCATTATTCTACGGTGGAATAGGGCTAAGGATACAGTATGTTGAACGGTCCCACTTAAAAAGTTTGCTAATAGCAATAGAGAAACTTCCCAATCCAATCTGCCATCTTTCTAAACATTTTTATGTTTACTCAGATAAAGTAAAGTGAGCCACATAAAAAAAGGTCTAGGATTCCTGGTCATGATGGTATTACATAAAAATGGTCAAGAAGGTTTTTTTCTTAGTTGACGCCTCAGGTAGCACCTGTAACCTGTAACCCCCCGGAACCAACAACCATACAAAGTCATTAAGAACTGAGTCTTTTAAGTTTTATGTGAACAATAAGTAAAGCTTTTAACTTCTATCTGCATGATTTTATGTATAAAGGTATACGTGTCCTCCTATTAAAGTGTCATTAAAGTACCAGCACCTGTATATTATCTTGGGTCATTTTAACAGCTTGATTTTTTTTTTCATATTGTGTAAAATGTGTTTAAAAAAAACGCACATTTCTTATACAGAGGGTAAGTCTGTAAAATGTAGCAGCATGACATTCTAATGGTGCTAAAATCCCAGAAATACACTCAATAATTACACTACTTCAGAAACAGAATTTAAATCTATTCCATTACACTTTTTTAAAGAATGTCCACTTAAAAAAAAAATCAATATAACATGTATAAAATAAAGCTACAAGCAATGTAGCAGGCATTTTTATGGTAAATAATATGCACGATGCACTAAAAAGCGAAGTCTAGCTTATTATACATTACTGTGCAAAAGTTTTGAGCCACCCCCTCATACTGTATTTTACTTCCAAAGAGCCAGACTTTCTTGTATTTTCAATGCAGTCCTGAGATATAGGTCTCTAGGCTTCCTGGAGCACTTTTTTGACTCTCATTTTCAGTCCAGTGCCTGCACTTGAGCAGTTTGAAAGGGATGTTTTTGGTCTGTGAATCCACACACTGACCTATGAATCATTCAAGCATAAAAAACATCTAACTTAAGACATGAACCAGTGAGAAACAGGTGCAGTTAATGACAGATGATCAGTCTGGTGATGCTGAAGGTTGAGTGGGTGGAACAGGCGAGAGGGGAAATGAGGTTGCTGCTGAAGTTGCTACATAAATTAATTTTTAAACTCTATATTTAGATACTTTGCAGCCTGTCACAATAAAACATTTGTTCAGATTTCTTCAATTTATTCTATATCATTTTAATTTACTTAAATTAAATATGGGGAAATGAGAAGTGGGTCACCTTTGCACACTACTGCATGTCTCATTTATGTTGCATGGCATTGCTTAAGCTAAAAATGTCTCTTTGGAGTTAACATTTGCTTGCAGATGACAAAGCAGCACTAGAACAATTATAAGATTTTTTTTCGTGAGAACTAATGGTAGTGATCAGTTACCATGTGGACCAGCAGCCATAATGGTTGGACTAGCTCGCCTACTGTGAATACACCGAGTATAAAATGGGCATATTATGCAGAAATTATTACTTTTCCGTTACTCTGTATAACAAGAAAAAAAAAACTATGGTTTTATGCTTAATTGCTATGTGACTGAGCATCATTTCTCTCTTGCTCTTTTGTACTAGTGACACCCCAACTGCAGGGTTCCAACATACCCTGGACAATGCCAGTGATAAAATCAGATGATTATGAAAAGCAACCAGTTTTCAACAAATGCAGATAATAATACCTTGTTACAAAGCGCAATCACAATTCAGCTGCTTTTTTTTTCCCACCAAGCATCTCAGTCATGAACAAGCAGGATGAAAACAGGGAGAGAAGCAATGCAGCAAATTCTTTCCTACTCCCTTCAAAAGACAAAATTAAACACAAGGCCTGAAAACGGAGGTCTGATGCGGCTATCTGGCACTGTGCCTGCGCAGTCTTTTGTCCCATTTTCCCTGTACAGTCTGATTTTAATTGCTCGTCTGGCGCCATCGGAAGCAATCCGCATGGCTCAGAGTTCAATTATAAGCAGAACCCACCCCTCCCTTTATTTAGCACTGACCCTGCTTAAATAACATATCTTATACATTAGTTCCTTATATTCATCATGTCAGCCCCAGAATGATCTTAACCATGGTAAAGAAGGAAAAAATGTTACTCAAAAATGACTGTGTATAAAAGGTGAGAAATGTAACCTTTATTTATTTATATTCATCTTCAGTAACCACTTTATTCTACCTAACCTTTAACTGAAGTGAAATTATTAGACATTTTGAAAGTACTTTGTGCTGTGTATACACGGGGTATACACAGTCTTAATGCTTAATGAGAGAAAGACTCTGGGGGAAAAAAAACTCCTATTCACCAGGGTCTTAGATCTCTTCAGCTCACCCCACAGGTTTTCAGTGTTATGTTAGGTCAGAGAAGTGAGACGACTATGTAAAAAGTCAGATTTTGTGGTCTTTAGACCATTTTTTGTTTGGATTTGGATTCCTACTGGGAAAGCCCAGGGAATGGGAATGTCCCAGTCGGAGCTTCTTGGCAGAGGTAGCAGGTGTTCATTTTTACAAAAGGTAAATCACAGGGTGAAACTTTAACAGCACAAAGTTTATTTAAGAATTCAAGAAACATTTGAGGATGTTAAATTTGTACTGGCAAAATACTATTGTTCCACAATTAGAGACCAACACGTCATACATCCATGCTTAACAGTGCATATTAGCAATTCGATTTTGTGTTTCATCTCATAATGCAACCTGGTTCTAGGCCAGTATTATCTAGTAAACATCAAGGGCTCATGTTTTTGGTTAGATAAAATTAGGCCTTCTGGCATGCCTTACTGTACAGATAAGTTGTTTGCATGCAGGTGGGGACTGATTGTAGATTTGGGAACCCGGTGTCTCCAAAATCTAACCATCTGTATATAACTGAGCATGATTAGTTTTTCTGCAATCTAAGCCCTTGTTGTGCTTTTCCACTTCCAGGAAGGTTCTGCATGACATGGGAAAAACCACTGCAGGTCTTATTCCAGAATTGTATCATAAAGGAGAAAATGTTTTTCATCAGCATGCTACAGTAGTAAGTACAAGATTTTAACAAATTACACTTTCAAAAAGGGAACCCATCTCTAACTTAAAGACAAAGCAACATACTGAATGGAATAAGGGAAAAAATTATTCTCTACACAACTGAAATTTATTTTTGAAACAATATTGGTCTGAAAAGCAGACATGCAAATGTGCTTTAACACCCAAGTATAAATCAGGCCCTAATCAGGGAGGGACTGATGTAGTGTTGGTGGAGGCTTAGTGATATTTGGGACAAAGCCATTGGCTTAGTTTTTACACCCGATCTGGTGACACCCCACTAATCATACACACATTTCTTGTGCTATTTTGTCAAGGCTGTCATTTGTTTGGCAAGTCATAGCCTGTCTGTCACTAAAACGCAAAGTCTGATTAGAAAGAGCCATAAAACGCAGCAATCTTTCTGGCATTTGTAGCGTTCTCCAAAAGCAGTCCAACAGACAAGGAATTAGCTGATAATCCAAACATGACTGTTTACTTTAAACACAAAGTAAAAAAAAAAAATCTTGTTGCGTTAAAGCCAGAATTAATCATTTCACATTTTACCAATACCAAAATTATTTTTGTACTTTATGTGTTTGACTCACTTTCTCCAGCATTTACAACATGAATGATATTCATATACAAGTTATATTTCCCCTGGAGAATAATATAGTGGAACATTTCACTTATTTAACTCTTTTCTACTTTCACTTATTTACACCCATCTTTTATGTACACACTCACCCATGTTTGTCTTATTATCCCAGTGAGGACCTTCTACTGATGTAACTGTTAAATCAGCTACATAATATGTCAATACTTAAATCTTACCCTGACCCTAACTATAACTTTGGGGGAAAAGAGTGGTGGAAAAGAGAGGTGGATAGGGCGTTGGACTGCTGATCAGGAGTCCAACACCCTATCTACATCTAAATTTGAGATCCTTAACCTTTAACTACTCCGATACAATTGGGCATCAACCCAACTGGACTAAACTGCTGTTTATCTCTCGATGTGCCTTGGCATGTGGACAGATCCTCCACGGTTGATGGTTCAATTTACGCATCAGGTTTGTGTTAATGGAGTTCTCCACGTACTTGGTGAGTTTTACTCAGTTACACCGGTTTTCTCCCACAGACCTGTGATCGGCACCCTGTGCAGGGTGTTCCCTGCCTTGCGCCCCAAGTCTTCTGGGATAGGATCCAGTACACAGGATAAGCATTATAGAAGAATAATGAAGGACTCAAAACTGTGTGATATATCTAAATTATTTCAGATTTTAAAAGAAATTATACAACTAGATTTCTAAAAACTTAACAGCAATACCATGGGCCAATAGAAGATAATGTTACTATATATAAATATAAATGGTTAAGAAGAAAGAATCCACAGAGTATCAAAGCAACAACAACAATTTAGAATAACTGCTAATTAGCTGGGAAAACATACAGGGTTTAGTCAATTACTGCAAAAGCAGCAATGCCTCTGGCCAGTGTGTACAGCACGCAATAAACAAAGAACAGCTTTCATGAACATCTAAATATGATTAGAGAACTCAATAAGAAGCAAAGTGATACATACAGAAATCACAAGGCTTTGTAATTGCTTGCTATTATGGCTGTTTTTATTGCTTTGGCTTGTCTAGTTTAAAAGGATAATCACAGTGTTTACATTAGCACATCTTTCTAACTGAGTCAGCCATGACACTTTATGTACTGAACCGGTCATATTCTTCATACTATTGTCCTGATCTGCTTTTTAATAAGCAAAATTAATTCAAAGACTAAAATTTATGCCACAACAGTACTTTAAAATTGAATGCATATAGTGAATGTATTTATATTTTTCCAAACAAAACTGTGTAATCTGCCTCTGTATTATCACTGTCTGTTTCCAATTGCACAAAACTTTACATTAATGTACTGTTATTTAGAAAAGTTAGCGAATGACCATTTTTGCTATTTGTGTTTTCTATCCCCCTTTCTGTCTCTCTGCAGTCTATTAATGTCAGTAAAACAGGTATACCTTCATACTCCTCAAAGCTAAATAGGACACCTTGCAATACTGAAATCACACCATAATGCAATGAAACAACACAAAATCATAACACATTGAACTACAGTAAACTATAACTTGAGCTTTTATGCATGGGATTGTTGCTTATGTTTAGAATCAGAGGTAGATTTTAACACTTTATAGCATATAAACATTCCATCATCTAATTATTCCAGCTTACCAAAGAGAAGAGTAATAGGATTTCAACCGGCTGCATTCATAGAAAACCTGCTTTACCCATTTATATTAGCCCTAGCTTTCGGTGATTCATACTAAGTAAACTCTTTTGAGTTTGAAGTAAATACATTTGTTAAAAGCTTCCTGTTCAAACATCCTCATACAGAACTTCATCAATAAGTATGTCGCTCTCGTCCACAGGAACCTGTTCACACAGCTGCTCTTTAAAGGCCAGTGCGATGGTGTAGGGTTTGCCTTTAGGATGACTCATACAGCGCTGAAG